>NC_056735.1:1957628746-1957688746 GCF_019279795.1 Protopterus annectens
ACATATGGGCATACTTACTGTGTGTGTGTGGATAATGGGGGAGGAAGTGGGATATCAATCATGGGACAGAATCAGCCCGCAACAACCCCACCTGTGCCTCAGTATGGCCATCATAATCATCAGAGTCTGATGAGACACTGACATGAAGTTGTGAGGGGGACACACTCCAACCTCCACATTCACCTGTGAGAAGGAAGACAAAATAGGTACATTACAACCTGCACTATTATGTATGGTAATCCACACGCACACACACACACATACAGATGAGGAGTCACAACTGCATTACACATATCACATCTTATTTCTGACCCCATGCACAACACACAAACAGACTACAAAATACAAAGACAAGACAGGCCCTTTATAACATGCACTGCAACTACATCCAGTTAATGTTGCCAGTACTATACACCTGTGAGATAAGCAATATGTCAGTGTATCTGATGGACCTACACCTAAAAGACAGTGCACCCATCTTGAGTATACTACGCCAGTTATAGTATCCCTTCCTCAGGTATGTACCATCTCTATATTGTGTGTGAACAAGGACTTGCTTTGGAACATTGAAATACCATAATGTCAAAATTCTGCTCCCCCTACACCCCCCTGCTACTTAAATATATCAACTCCAAGGACACACTACACAGAACAAAATGGTAAACATACAATTCCACTCTGCATGGCTGTCTGATTAATTTGAAGAAAACTATCCTGAGCCTTCTCTTGGAAACACTACATTCTAAACACTACACACTGCCATATATCTCTCCAATACTTACTGAAACTTCACAGGTGACCCCAGCCATATTTCCTTCTACTGTACAGCAATCACTTTGCACATTATAATGCAAAGCCGATTCAATATTCTAACATTTGACAATATGAACTTTCAGTGTTCTGGACTTTCAAGATTTTAGTCTCAATATTTTTAATTTCTACATTATGGTATTTCAGTGTGAATCCATGAACAAGCATCTGTGAGTGATTGCCTCCTGTATAACAGACTGCATAGACCTTCTCAACAATAAGTGCAAATGTGTTACTGCTCCTACAAATACACAACTGTGATTACCCATTCAGTGCACTTCAGTTAGCCCCTTCGAAATGGAACATAAAAGTATTGTACTCTGGCTAAGCATAGCAGTTGTGCCTAGGGCAAAAGGTATATATGATCTGTAACAGTATCACACTTATCAGGTACAGGACCTTAGACTCTGGCCACACCAGACGTACCTATGTAAATGTGAAGGAGAGGTATTGTCAGAAATACCAAGTGTGACATTGGTACAGGGTAATATGTGCATATATCAACATGTAGAGTAGCTAATGTGAAACTACCTACATTGCTGACATTCTGAGTATCTGTGCATGACTATGCATTAAACCACCCACCCAATGCAGATAGACCTTACATCCATGTTCTGGTATGCAGAGGCTGCCACAATGACTGATACAGTATTACAGTGCCGAACACAGGAAGCCTACCTGGACGCTCCTCTGATGTGGATTCTGTGACACTCACCTCCATGATGTATGGCGTGATGTATGGTTGGAAGTCAGTGGATGACTCTAAGTTTGCCAGGAACTCCTCTGTGGCCGAGAGTGGTTGTTCTGCTGCAGGCCCTCCACTGGTGGCAGCACAGACCCTGGCCACAGTGGCAGCCCTTTGCCATGCAGCATTGACCGTATCTATTGCCTGGTGTTGGACTTGCTCGTAGGTTCTGCCTGTAGCCCTAGTTGGTTGACTGCTGTGACAAGGTCACCCACAATGCTCTGCATTGTTAATGATTCTGGCGACCTCTACACAGGCGAATATTATGATGCAGTCTGAGGCCATCCAGGATAACAT
Source organism: Protopterus annectens (assembly GCF_019279795.1). NCBI lineage: Eukaryota > Metazoa > Chordata > Ceratodontiformes > Protopteridae > Protopterus > Protopterus annectens. Next base: position 1,957,630,599 of record NC_056735.1, read on the forward strand.
TGTTTTCAGAATCTGCCTGTAGCTGTCAGACAACATAGTATCACCAGCATATCATTCCCAGAGATGTACTACAGGCCTGTTGTTGTAATCCCTATTACCCATAACTGCATCCTCCCGTCTACATCCCATTATATGGGGACTTGTATGACATACTTGGTAGAATGACGTAATCCTTTTATGAACAAATCCTCAAGAAAACGGTTTACTAAATTGTACTCTGTCTTGGTAAAGCAACTTACAAACCTGTTTCTCACAGACAGTTGCTTGCTTTTTGTCGATAATGTTAATTAACAGGTAATAGCCTGTGCATCAATCCATGGCTCAGACTTGCTAATCGCATCCAAAAAAACTGGGTTGCACTTTGATTAGCCAAAGACATGGCACTACAGTGCAATATTTAAGTCCTTCATGTAGGCCTTGGTCCCTTTCTTAGTCTTTGAGATGGACATTAGTAAGGTGTAGAGACTACAGCATCACAGAGGGCAGGTACAAATACTGCCCGCTGTTGAGATTTATGAGGTATGTCCAGTTTTGCATGCTATGTTTGGTCATTGTCAAATTACATTGCGATTATCTGGCAGTTCAGTGTTAAACATTATGGGTTGAGGTTAGTAAGGGGGAAGAGACATGTGAGTGTCAGATGTCATACCCATCAGAATATGCATGCTGCTACAGTAGCTGCTAGTGTATAACTATGCTTGTAGGGGCAAACTGTGAAACATGTCCCTGTTGCTTGACCTTTTCCCCCCACACCTTTATGTATGGGTGTTGCATGATCCCTTGTTCTAGGTGGTTGTGAGGTATGGTAGGTCTGTAGCAGGTAGCTTAACATACAGCTGCATATGTTCCAGGCTGCAGCTGCTGCTGCAGCCTAGGACACATAGGGGGAGTGTGGACACTTTGGAGGACAGCAAGCTGTATGCATCACTGAGGGAGCAGTGTCAGCTCTGTAGCTACAGCAGATCCAGTGTGAGGGTACCCATAACAGTCCAGTCGAGGCATGTGCTTAAGATACATCTATGTAACAGTGCCAATCAGAGAGTAATAGGTGACATATAAGTAGGGTATATGAATATGTGCAGTGTGTTCTTACCTACAGGCCTTTGACTTGTAGACATGGATAGCAGTTAATTCAGTAGAAGCAACCTGTTTTGGTTAAAATTGCATGACTCAGTCATTATTTGCTGTATTCAAAAGAATGTAATTGAAGTGCAACACACTGGAGTCGAACCTAGGACTGTGGCTGGCAAAATACACTGCATACAAGGTATTTAACAGACTGAACTTCTCAGTACTGTAGCAGGTGTATTTGCAAGATATATTTGCATGCATATGGTCTGTGACACAGGATTTGCATTAGCATGTGTTTTCTGAAGGGTATGAAGTATAATATTCAAATGTCTGTCATGATTTTCTAACCTCAATCTTTAATGACTTGCCAGTACTTTACCAGACAGATATGTTTTTGTGAAAACCATGCCAAAACTAGGGGGCAAAACTGTGGACCTTCTGCAACAGCCTGTACAATTGACAGATATACCTGCTATCCCACGCCTCATGTACATCCATTTTTATTTATTTGGCTGTGTACTGGTGTAGTGTCTGCATCACAGTCACAAGTACATTCCCATTTTCCCCATTATATGTACTTGTAGTGCATCAGTGGTAATCAGTATATGTTGCTGGAAACACCTGTTTTAATTCAGAGCTGAGTGGCCTAGTGCGCTAATGCACTGTGCTGCTTGGGTTTGAGACGTGGAAGGGAAGACTATTTTGCAGATGTGCCTAACACTGTGAGAAAAACATAAAATGATTAAGGGAGTTTTAAGCGGGTTTGAGCAGTGTACTGCACATATGCTTAAACCTGTTCTAAAAATAAAAAAAGAAAAGAAAAAGGGGGTGATAGAAAGGTGGTGAAATGTGGTTAAGCAGGTGGAAAAACATACTGAAAGGCAGATACGGTTGTACAGGGAGGGTGGAGGAAAGGACCATGGCTTTCCATTTCGTATGCAGCAACAGCTGTGCAGGTTTTACAGAATTTGAAATTTCAAGCCTCACACCCCAGAGAGAGGGGTGAGGGCAAAATAAATGTGTTTGTTAATTAATGTAATAATTAACTGTGTCCAGTGGACATATTTGCAAAATGGAGAGTTATGCATGGGGAGATATTTTTTTTTGAAGGACAAGTGCCTTTTTCTTTTTTTTAAGGAGGGAGTGGAATGTTGGGGAAGGGATATAGGTATGTTCGAGGATGTAAGCTGGGTAGGAAAGGTTGCTTTTGCAGACAGACAAGACAGCATATAGGGGAGGTGTATGACACATGAGGGGAGTAAACAACTTGAATGGGGAGGGTGTTGTGGAATCAGAGGTGCATGTGCCTCCAGGCAGCAGCAGCATGACTGAGATCCCCATCCACGGACAGTCAACACTGTTTCTTCACTGGCCCAATAATGGCTGTGCTGGAGGCTGGATGCCGGGCTCTCAAGCAACACCAGGTTGTCAAGTCTGCCCTCAATCCGGTGCAGGCATTGTTCCTGCACACCACGCCCAGTAGCTGATCCTGGGTGACAAACCCCCCCTCTGCCCCGAGGATGGGCCCCATCAACTGAGATGGTTCCACCCAAAGATGGTGCAGGGCCGGTGGAGGGGGTGCCACTGGCTTTGGTCCCAGACAAGCTGGTATCCAACACCATGGCCGTCTGAGGTAGGGTAGGCAGATCACCAGGAACTGGCCTACCCAGACATGCCGTGGGTGTGGAGGTAGAGCAATGATGTGATGTGATGAACAAAATCATTGTTAGTAATAACAGCATGCCAGAACATTGTACATAACCCCACTGCAGTTAAATGCATATTTTGTGAAACAACAATAAATAACAGAACAGTCAGTATATTAACAGCATACCATTAATAGCTATGGCATAAGGCCAACAGAACAGGTAATTCAACAAGATAAATTAATATGCAACCATAGTAATATACAACATTAGTAAAATACATGCCCAAGTCGCTGTGGTACAGTGGCAGCATTTTTGCCTCACAGCAAGAGGTTCTCCTGAAAGACATGCATGAATGGGCATGCCTTTGCTGATGGTTGGTCATCGGGCTGGCAATTCGGCACCATAAAAATCTACTGCCAATCATTAGTGGACCTGAGTTCCGCTGTGGTGACCCCTAACCAGGAAAAGCCGAAAAGACAAACAAGTAAAACACATGCCCAAAGTACAGTTTTTGGAACAACATATGTTAATAGTAAACCATAACCAATACATAATAGTAATAAATATGTGAAGATAAAGGGTAGGAAGACAGAGAAATGCAGTCCATTAATACCATCATGGGTTATATAGTTGACAACAGTAAAGCTTGCTACTCTATAGATCTATCCTTTCTTTATGTATAAATGTACCCTATAGCTGCTGTAGCACATACATACCTCTCAAGCTATCCACATAGGACATTATGGGACAAGCAATAACACCTGTAGGTACATAACTACAAAGAACACTTGTACATCAAGTGGACCAATATAACTACCAACGAGTACCGTGTGCTAATGTACTATTAATTTGATATTGATATAATAATGTCAATGATACATCTGTGAAAGATGGATTACACAACAATTACATTCCGTGACAGTATGATACTTGAGAGACATGCATGTGTACAGTACAGAGAGTACACAACTGTCATGCCGTGCTTGACAAGCATGGGGATCGTATATAATAGCACTGACTACAGGGTACATATGCATCACATGCAGTAACTGACTGCATCAACCTTTACAAGACACTCCAGGAATAAAGCCATGCCTTCATTACACATTTTATTTCTTTTATATTATTATAGTGTGTTATTATTAAACCTGTTTCCTTTATTGTTTGGATAACTAGCACATTTGTGAGAATGATTTTAGCAGTGTGCGACAACTGAACAAACAATTATTTACACATACTATGAGCTTTCTCATCATTTTACCTGTGTCCTTGTGGAGAGAATGATATCTGTTATTACACATTTTATTTATTTTATTTTAGTATAGTTTATTATTTAACCTGTTTCCTTTATTGTGTGGATAAATAGCACATTTGTGACACATATTATCTCACACCCCATCCTTCCTTCTTACATCACTTACCTATTGATTTATCTCCTTACCTGTTCATACTACCTTATCTTCCACTCTTCTACCACTTTACAATCTAATATAATGGCTTTAGTACCCACCCCACACCAAATACAAATATTACTCTTGGTGTCACTCTTTCCTTCTCTAACTATTGCCTATCTGCTAACCTCTTACGAACAACCATTATATCCCTCCCTTCTCTTCCCCTCCAAGCACACGTCAGCACCACCACTAGCTATCTCTCAAAACTTCATAAACATCACATCCAAACCCTGCTACCAAATATCATAGACTAGCGTACATTAAGTATACAAATCTAAATATTAGAAAATTACTTGACTATTATTGTAAGCTTCACTACCCTATAAATAGAATATACCTCCACTCCTTAATAGATGGGGACATTCATCCTAACCCCAGTCCAAACAATACCCTTACTACTGAAAAGTGTAATCCTAACAACAGTAATACCCAAGCCCCTACTAAACCTTCTAACTCACTCTATATAGCTCATCTCAATATACATAGCATTAATAATAAAACTGCCCACCTCCACAACCTCCTAGATGTCCACCTATTTGACATTCTATGTTTATCTGAAACATGGCTAAAACCTACAATTAAAGACAATGAAGTCACCCCACCTGGTTACAATATTCTTAGACTAGACCTCATAGCCAAAAAGGGAGGAGGGGTAGCAATCTTTTATAAAGCAGAGCTACAAGTTAGCACTGCAAACCTTAAACCACCTTCAGACAATAATGCTGAAATCCTCATTTCTAAATTTCAGGTCAACCCATGTAAATCCATATACATCATCTGTATCTACCTTCCTCCAGGAAATAACATTAATACCCTTGAAAATATCCTTAACTGACTTTCTATTAATCTCCCACAAGAAACTATAGTCCTAGGAGACTTTAATATCGACTGGAAGTCCTGTAGAAATGTACACCCTGCCACCCATATTAACCTATACGGCTTCTGAAAAACTAACTCCCCTACCAGAATTAATAAACCCAATAACAAAAAAAGTACCTTAGACTGGATTCTGACTAATAATCCTCATCAAACATGCAAAGTAGGAACCCTCCCAGATGACCTAAGTGACCACTCACTAACATATTATCAGACATAAAGCCAACCTAACTTACCCAAACACTTTCAGGACAATACGCACCAAAAAGCATTTTAACCCAAAACTTTTCCAAACAGAACTCAGACACTGTAATTGGTCACCACTAAAAGCACTCCCACTAAATGAAGCTGTGGAATACTTTAATTTGACATTCTTAGCCATCCTTGACCACCTCGCCCAAACTCGCTCTGTTAGAAATAAAACTAAACCTGCCCCTTGCTCTCAAATGCTAACAGACAAAAAATCCTTTTAGAAACAAATCCTGGCAAAATGGCGCACTACTAAGAATCCTACAGATCACCAAACCTTTAGACAACTTAGTAATAATACAAAAAAAGCCATCCTCTTAAATAAAAAAGACTTTTACTTCCAACTACAAACTTTCCAAAAGAAACCACAAAAATTTTGGACTAGCATTAACAAACTATTATACCCAGGTCAATCTATCACACCTAACCCGCAAGGCTCTAACCCTGAGAATCCCACATATAGTGCTAATGCCTTCAATTCTTTCTTCACAGACATCATCCAAACTCTTGCTAGTCAACTATCTCCAGATACCTCCAATCTGCCTCCATCTACTACAAGCCCACCTCCATCATTTCAGTTACAACCAGTTTCTACTTCCTTTATTTGCTCCCTTCTCCAAAACCTAAAACCTACCACCCACACAGCTGACCATCTCCCAGCAAAATACCTGCAAAAAGGAGCTAAAGCCATAGCCTATCCCATCTTCATTCTGATGAATTGAACCATAAGTGAAGGAACTATCCCATCTATCTGGAAATGTTTAGAAAATACAAAGTTCCACAACCACTGCACCACTATTCACCAAGGCAACAAAGTTCACTTATGAAAACCAGTTTATTGTTACAAAAAACAGACTTAGCGCTTTCACCATTAAAATGGCATCCTCAGACTCCTCAGACTCAGAAGTAACATCTCTTGTATATTACCTATTACTGTTTGTGTAATGCTCACGATGAGTACTGTATTTTTTATTACCAACAGCTGTTTAAGATTGGACTGTTGCAACATTCTGTATTGTATTTTGTATCTGGCTTGGAGCTTTTCTCCCTGGGCCTCTACTGAAAATGGACATGTATCCAGTTAGACTAGCCCGGTTAACAAATGTAAAATAAATAAATAAATAATAAATGATTTCAACAGTCTGTGACATGTGAACAAACAATTATTTACACATACTATGAGCTATCTCACCCTTTTACCTGTGTTCTTGTGGAGAGAACGATATATGTTATTACACATTTTATTTAATATATTATAGTTTGTTATTATTGAACCTGTTTCCTTTATTGCGTGGATAAATAGTACATTTGTGAGAATGATTTCAACAGTCTCTGACATATGAACAAACAATTATTTACACATACTATGGGTTACCTCACCAATTTCCCAGTAGCCCCTATGGAGGAATATCTGTCATCATAACATATGTAATTCAGTAATAGATATTAATACATGGAACTGGATTTGAACCATGGTTTGTGTCTAGCAAAATTACTTTGTGCACAGCATTTAACAAAATGAGCTACCGAGTCACTGCTGACATCTCACTGACTGATTTTGTCCTAGAGCTAACCTGGAAACAAAATATGACCTGCTACTAATACTACAGTGTTATAATACAGTGCAGTGACAGTTAGACACAGCTGCATGAAATGCAATCATGGCAGAGAGAGACTAGGTAACCTATACATCACTAAATAAACTGCAGGTGTACACAATATATTGTTACTGGGTTGAAATATCAGCTGTCATTCCACAAGTATTGCACAACAGTTCATTACAGATGCCAGCATGCATTTATTGGTGTACTTTTGAGTTTTTATTGACCAACAGTTAATATAATGCAGGTGATGCAATACAGTTGTAATTCCACAGTCATTGATTGTGATAGAAACTTCATTTCATTTACTTAATCAAGGTTAATGCTTTACTCTTTTCTGTGCCTTGATGTTGCCTTGGGAGATGAAACTGAAATCAAAATATAATTTATTATCTACAGTATTGTTGTAACATATCAGTTGAAGCAGGAACACATGCGCTTTGAGCATTCAGAGTTAGCAAATGATTGTTATATATGTACCTTCACATAAATAATGGCTGCTTGTGGTTCCACATGTCAGAGCGGTACATTTGGCAGTAGTTACTTATTGCAGTCCAGGTCTATGACCACATTCATTACGATATATTCAAAACTGTTTATATACCTAATGGCAGTTACTGCTTTACTCTTTCTTGCTTATATGACTATAGATTGGAAGATACATCCATACTCACCACACTCTTGGGGCAACCTGGCCAGGTGCCCTGCATATGCCTTGATGTTACAAGTCTCACCTCTGCATCTGTTGGGAGAGAAGCACATCATTATGCATACCAGTTTAGTAGACATTCAAAGCTAAATATTGGTGAAACACAGGTAAACATACTTACACACTTGTGGAACACTGCCCTCCCAGAATTCTTGGATTCAGGTGTCCAAGAAAGCCACCCTTCCTTCTTTTCAGGTTGTCGTGGTGATGACAACACTGATCACCTGTGTAGGGGATACCAGATGCACTGGTGAGGTCATTTGCTAGCTGGTCTTTGTACTCCAAGCCCTGGTAACTACCCTGCATGAGCTGGTCTTCATGGTTTTTGACTAAGACTCCGACCTAGACCTGGATTACTCAATGCTCTACTGCTGCTCCTGAAAGTGCATACCCTCTCCAACACCTGCCATAGTATCCTCACAGGGAGAACTGCAATAGATTCTGCAGTATTCCCACCTATTGTGCTTAATATACCCTATTTTTCTGCACTTTAACACCATTGGGCAATTTTTAAAAATATGGCTCGTCGCTTAACATTGTCCAAACCAGCTGAGCTCATCTCAGCAGTGTTTAAACTGGCAATGCTTAGCAGTGCTTGGTACTGCTTAGCAGTGCACAAATCAGCTAAGCAGAGCTGTGCAGTGCCAAGCAGTGCTAAAATGGATCTTGTTTAAGTGGTGCTTGGTGTGGGTTAACAGGGCTTAGTGGAGAACATGGATGTGTACAATGCTACTATAATTTTACATATATCTTTCACCTATGTTTAAGCACTGGTGAGCACCACCCCATGCCACACAAACTCGCTCAGCTATGCTTAAACTTGACCTTTGTATTCATAATGAAATGTATCCGGTTTCTATTTTTATATGTCTGGCACATGACAATTGCTGTGTGCTGAGTTGCACTGTGCAAACATAAAAAATAATAATAATTGAATACATATGCATACATTGATTTACTGCACCTTGACAGTGCAGGAAGTATGTTACTCATTTCCGGGCACAGTAACACACTGCCTACACTGATTCAATAACCATGCTACAAGGCTCTCCCTCAGTAACATGCCTTCATTAATATGTATGGCGTGCTACCGAGGGGGAACCACGTACACGGCCATGGTACCTTCCGTGTAGGCTGTACACTATATCTACATGGATTTTATTAAATTTGGGGATCATCTTAAAGCTTTCACAACAGCAAACACAAATATATTAATATATAAACAACAAAGACTATCAGTGAGTCCCAGCTCTACCTTCCAATAAAATTTATTTCGTTGAACAGTTCCTTCTCTAGCGCCTCGGCCAACAGCCTTTACAGAGTAAAACAGTAAAACTCATAAAACACTTGCAATATATACAAAAAACAAGTAATCAATCAATTACATAATTAAACTATCAAATCACATAGCTTGAATATATTTAAAGTCATAGTCTTAAACAAGACATTGCCAGTTACATTCTCTGTTCATTCCATGTGGATGCAAAGTCCCAAATTTCATAATCAAAATGCATTCCTTTTGTCTTAACATATTTTTTGCCTATCAACATCATTATAATATAATGGAACATGTTCCAGAACAGACACTTTTATATTCTCAATATTTCCATGGTGTACTGAGTTAAAATGCTCAGCAATAGGACTAGTAATTTTATTATTTTTAACATCTCTAATATGTTCTTTTATCCTATCTGCTAGCATTCTTTTTGTTTCTCCAATATAGTATTTGTTACAATCACAGAATATGACATACACAACACCTTTGCTCATACATGTATATTTGCCTTTTGTATCAAAAATTTTGCCATTTATTTTATTCACTTCATTTACAACATGAAAGTCCTGTATATTTTTCCCCTTTCTATATGATGTCATTAATTTTATATTTTTCAGTGATGTTATATCTTTTTTAATAAAATTCCAATATTCCATAATGATTTTATTACCAATCATAGAGAAGTTAGTGTACTTTGTAACAAAAAACATTCTCTCCTGTTCAGTCCCATATTTATTGCTACTTTCATAGTTATTTTGTCTAATAGTGCCCTTACTCTGTTTAAAGGCTCTATGCAAGCTATTTTCTACATCATCTGGGTTATACCCTCACTGAAAAATATAAAATTAATGACATCATATAGAAAGGGGAAAAATATACAGGACTTTCTGATACACAGCATTTATAAAAAGCCTTGTACTAATGAATTAAATGTTGTGAAGAATTTGGGAACATTCCCTTGTGGAAAATGTGCTATATGTAAACATGTTGTAAATGAAGTGAATAAAATAAATGGCAAAATTTTTGATACAAAAGGCAAATATACATGTATGAGCAAAGGTGTTGTGTATGTCATATTCTGTGATTGTAACAAATACTATATTGGAGAAACAAAAAGAATGCTAGCAGATAGGATAAAAGAACATATTAGAGATGTTAAAAATAATAAAATTACTAGTCCTATTGCTGAGCATTTTAACTCAGTACACCATGGAAATATTGAGAATATAAAAGTGTCTGTTCTGGAACATGTTCCATTATATTATAATGATGTTGATAGGCAAAAAATATGTTAAGACAAAAGGAATGCATTTTGATTATGAAATTTGGGACTTTGCATCCACATGGAATGAACAGAGAATGTAACTGGCAATGTCTTGTTTAAGACTATGACTTTAAATATATTCAAGCTATGTGATTTGATAGTTTAATTATGTAATTGATTGATTACTTGTTTTTTGTATATATTGCAAGTGTTTTATGAGTTTTACTGTTTTACTCTGTAAAGGCTGTTGGCCGAGGCGCTAGAGAAGGAACTGTTCAACGAAATAAATTTTATTGGAAGGTAGAGCTGGGACTCACTGATAGTCTTTGTTGTTTATATATATACATCTTGCTTGCTGTTGTTTTAATACAAATATATTAATATTTGTCTTCTGTCTATTGCAGGTAAAGTGATATTAATTGTTGCCCATAAAATATTTATTTATTTATATTATCATAAATGTCATGCATTGTCTAAATATCTTGATAACCAAATGGCAAATGCATAACTGCTTAGCTTCATATAAAACTCTCAGCTGGATGAATAAAATGCTGATGATAGTGTGTTTGTAACTTGAGTAGTTGCTGAAATATTGTAAGTTGTTCAAAAATTTTACAAACTTAATAGCTACTGTGTTTACTGTGACTTACTGTTACTTATAACATCCAGTTTAACACCTAGGACCTAAAAAATATTACCACTCTAAAATAGTTTGTGTTGAAGAGTTTGCCATTTATACTTCCTATGTTTTTCAAGATAGGAACATTTGTTTGAAATGTGTGGATATAATTTAATTTCATCAAAAAGCTTAGGCTCCACCCATCAGAAGTTATGGTGCAAATCTCCAGTGCTCCACTGGAGGGATGACTTAAATATTCAGATAGGGTTATTAAAATCTTATTATATAAGAGCGTTTAGCATTGCATAAATAAGAGCTGGTAATAATGCTGACTATCATATCAGATGACATATTATTTTACTTATGCAACTTGAAGTGCCTTATGGAAACTAATAATATCAGTGTTGAGAAGAGTGTAAAGCTTGGGAGTTAGTGCAGGACACTGAAGCTATGAATCATTGACAGGCTGTTTCTTGTAGCCCAGGGCTTGATTCCCACAGCCTTCATCTGCTGCTGTGTGACTCCAAGCAGTCTACTTGACCAGACAATGCTCTATGGGTTTGGGAGGCTAAAATGGTCTCTTAGACTGTCTCCTTCATTACATGCCTGGTGACAACCTATGGACCTAAAGATCGAATATATATATTTAAATGCATATGAGTGGCTATATTTAGATATTAAGTTAAAACCAATGTCTATCATGTCCTGAACAATGCTGTTACACATAAGTTGAAGAAGGAATATATGTGCTTTTTTAAGGAGTGAATGTGTGTGTTTTGAGCATTCTGATAGGGTTACTAAAATTGTAGTATGAGCACATATAGCTTCACATAAATGATAATTGTTGGTGGATCTGGATTCTCTGCAAATGGAGTGTGACTTTGCTTGTGGAAAATGAACAGACTTAAGAACAATAATGTGAGAACTGGGGAGAGCTTGGTGCAGTGGATTGTAACTGTGAGCTATTAACAGGCTATTTTTTGGGGTCTGAGGTTTGATTCCCACAGCCTTCTTCTATTTGGTGTATGACTTTAGGCAGGTTACTTAATCTGACTGCTATCTAGGGTTTGGAGATGCTAGGATGGCTTCTCCAGTGGTCTACTTGACTGCATAACTGGTGACTACCTATGAGTCTTGGAATTAAACATATCTTTAAATGGCAAAAAATAAAATACATGAGAGAGGGGAGATGAAACTGAAATCGAAATATCATTTATTGTCTACAATATTGTTGTAACATAGTTGAAGCAGGAATACATGTGCTTTGAGCATTCAGAGTTAGCAAATGATTGTTATATATGTACCTTCACATAAATAATGGCTGCTCGTGGTTCCAAATGTCAGAGCAGGTGCCAAATAACCTTGCTTGTGGAACTTGAACAGTCTTGAGAAAGTTAATGATGCAAGTGTTGGGAAGGGTTTGAGGACTGGTGACTGGTGCAGTGAATTTAAACTGTGAGTTGTTGATTGACTGTTTCTTGTGATCAGGGTTTGATTCTAATGAGCTTTATCTACTTGCTATATGAGCCTGGGTGGGTTGATTAGCTTGACTGTGCTTTGGGGCTTCTGGGAAAAATTGGATAGTGTCCTCTGTGGCCTTCCTGAATGGTTACCTAGATACTACCTACAAACTTAAAGATTAAATGCATGTCAAAAGGATAACAGTAATCAAAACTTTCTTCATTTTTGATTCTTGTAATTTAGTTATTTGTAATGATATTCTTATAAATAAATTTATTTCAAGATACATATAGTGGTCTACATGTTTTAGTTAATGGCAACTAGCATAAGTAGGTCAAAGAAAGTAATAAAGAATTCCAGTGATAGTGCAAATAAGATTTCTGTTCAAACTAGCAATCTTAAATTTCATGGAAGGGAACTAATTTACCTTTAATGCGGTTAATTTTTTGCTGTTTGCATACATGTCAAATAAAATGTGCTTTCAGATAATAGTTTCCCTTTTTTTCATACAACCTCTATTTTAAAGTTCTTGGTTACTATGGAGATCATAGAATAGTAATTATTTATAGCAATATTTATGTGACTGATATAAGATGTCTTAATTAAAATGCTCTTTTAAATGTTAATGGTCTGAACAGTGGCAATAAGTCTGTTGAAATATCTAAAATTGATAGAATACAGTGGGCTTTTAAAAAGAAATGCATTTATTAAAAGAGATTAAATAGAGGTGTATAGTACATAATGAAAACTGAAGAAAAGCACTCTTATAGAGAAAGTCTGTTATAAAATATAAGGCTGTTGACTTGTATAGTCATGATAAAGTTAAGATGCATATAGTCATTACTGAATATCAAACAAGGATATTAACCTTAGGAAATATGTACTGGATTCTGTGACATGGCGATAAATTCTCTATAAAATATCTGGAAATGTTGACATCAAATATGATCGGTTGTATAATAACGTAACAAGACTTTAACTGCATATGTAATGAGACTTTAACTACATACTTATAGAAAATGATACTGGTGCAATTAACAAATATAAAACTTTGGCATCAGTTAAGGCTTTAGCAAACATTGCAGACTTATTTAACCTTATAGATGTTACTTTTACTGAATCAATTTTTTTTTTAATTCATTGCTCTTATAAATTTGGTACACAGTCAAAAATTGATAATGTATGTATTTCAAATGATTTTTGTTTTCTAAAATGGAAAATGTACAGATCATAACATTTCTTTTATCAGATCATAATGACTAAGCAGTAATGATTAATCAAGGAAAACTAGCGTCATTTAATAGATGAAGCCACAGACACAGAAGTAGAAAAATAAAAACACTTTAATCTCCAGTGCCTTAGCCAACAAATAGTCTTCAAGGAGTATACTGTACTTCCAAAAAAGCGGGTCTATATTAGAAGACCGAAGATCTATTTGAGGGAATCTTTAAAGAGCGACACATATAGTGTGAACTACAGAAATGGCAAATGTGCAAAACCGAGAAAGTGGAAGTGTTGATTTGTTATGGTTGGCCCATCTGCGGTATAGCTCCGTAAGGTAAGTGTGTGATAGTTACGGACCTTAGGGTTAGGGTGCTGGTTAAGGTAAGTGCATAGATAGGTAATGTATGTAAGGTTTAGTGTAGGGTTAGAGGTAGGGTTGTGTTGAGTGTATGTATGTGGATTATTTGTTTTGTTTGTGTATATTGCCGTAGGGTAAGTTTGCAATAGTCATGGATCTTATGGTTAAGGTGCGGGTTAAGGTAAGTGCATAGATAGGTAATGTATGCAGCTTTAGTGTAGGGTTAGAAGTAGGGTTTTGTCAAGTGTATGTGTGTGGATTATTTGTTTTGTTTGGGTATATCTCCGTAGGGTAAGTGTGCGATAGTTATGGACCTTAGGGTTAGGGTGCGGGTTAAGGTAAGTGCATAGATAGTAATGTATGTAAGGTTTAGTGTAGGGCTAGAAATAGGATTCGGTTAGTGTATGTATGTTGTTTATTTATTATGTTAGGGTAGGTAGTATGTAGTGGGCGGTGGGGTTGGCCAACTATGACGATTCGAGATTTTAAATTTCACGGTTTAGGGATTTCAGCGTATTTGCAGTTCTGGCTATATGTGTCGCTGTTGTAGTATTCGCTCAAAAGGGTTTTCGTGTTTATAATATAGAGTCCAAAAAAGCCACATCTTAAATAGACACACCAATTAATACAATTAACACATAATGAATTCAATAATTACTTAATTATATATTTTCAATTGCATTCATTACTCAATCCTACTGGAAACAAAATATTATATTTTAAAATATACATTATTTTTTTATATAACAGCTTATCCTTAATAGTAAGTAATTCACCCACATCAGTCCCTACCTGTTCCAAAACACAACCCTTTAATAATATAAAATTACTATGATGAAATTTAAGAAAATGTACAGCCAGAGGGCTTTCTAAATGACCTTTTCTAATGTCCCTTATATGCTCTTGCAATCTTGTATTGAAAGCCCTCTGGCTCTCCCCAGTATAGAAGAGGTTACAGGGACATTGCAAAGCATACATAACTTTTTCAGAATTACAATGAAACCAACATGCAGGCTTAAAATTAACCCCATTCATTTTAGAAAAATTATTTACAACATGACTCCAGATAGAACATTTTCCCCAACTGTACGTTTAATATTTAATATTCATTTGTCCCTGAATTTCTATTGTCAGTAATTCAAATTTACTATGGACACAAAACAAGATTGTTCTTTGTTATTTAGGCTCTAGCCATTTACATAAAACTTAACAATGGTACTTAAAATAAATGACTGATATACTTCCAAAATGCAGTTATTTGTGATGATGTACTGTTAACAATAGGTAACATTGACTCTTCCCTAATAACTATAAACAGTCCATTAAAACATTTTGAATTGACATCAAGTCTAAAGTTCAATCAGAATAAAGCTAAGATTGTATTGCTTAACAAGGAATGAAATTATTTGAAGAAATTAAGAGGGAATTTAAATGGGATTATAAAGAGATTAAAAATTTAGGAGTAATATGTCTGATTGTAAAGGAATGACAACAAAAATATATAAAAATATTAAGATATTATTAAAACAATAATAAATAAATGGAAATGTTATTCTTTTCCGAAAGATAGATGTTGATTTTAATTAAAATGGTTATTTATCCAAAATATTATGCATTATACAGACAACTTCTTCAGTTTCGTCTGAAGAACACATTAACAAATTTAACATTTGTCTGAAGACCATATGCCATGCCAACAAACAGAGGTAGTCATAAAGGTACAGCAATGTGTGTATGTGTGTACATTTGTGTACATGATATGGTAACCATTTTGTATTCAGCATTAGCCTTAATATTCTGTTGCTTCATGGTGCTCTTGCATTAAGACATGCAGTACTGCTTAGGGCTGGATGCTAATAACTCAGTTCAGAGGGGAAACATATGCTAATTATCTAAGTGTAGTCTCCTTAGAATCACCACCATGAAGGCATTTACATGCCAAGTTATTCAAGAAAGTGCTTAGCCATGTAGATTTGTATGGCTGGCCCCATCATGTCATCGTAGTGAAAGCAGCCAAATGGCTGTACCTATCTATTAACATTATAGGAGTACTGGGATCTGGGAGGGGGGGCATTAGACACCAGAGATTATTGCAAATCAAGTGCCGGAATGGTACTTACACCAGTACAGGGACTGGGGATGTGGGGAGCCACTAAACACTAGGGATTTCTCTAAACTAAGTGCCAAAGCACTATGTACAGTAGTACAGGGATTGCTATTAGAACACTAGGCATCATGAATTACACTAAAATAAGTGCCATAACAGCATTTACAGTAGTAGTGAAGTTAGAGGTTTGGGGAAACAATAGCCACCGAGGAGACTACACTTTTGCTATAATGGCACTTAAACTATTATGGGGTTAAGGGTGGGGGAAAATAGTAGCCACCAGGGAAACTACTCTCTTTCTCTAATGGTACTTAAAATATTATGATGATTGGGATGGGTGGAAAATACTAGATAAGGAGAGGGCAGACTCATCAGGAATAGGTACAGAGACTCTGATAGTTATGCGAGTATGAGTGTTTGTGTGAGTGTGTATGACTGTGTGTGCATGTGTTTGTGTTTGTGTTTGAATGTGTATTTCACTATGAGAGAGAAAAAGAGGGATTTGGGGAGTGACAATGCTTACACATGCAGTGGTTTACTACCACGATGTGCAGATCAGAAATGATCTGTACATCAAAGTAACAACTGCGATTCAGAGAAATGCAAGGCTAACATGTCTCTGAATCACAAAATACCACATTGTGGCAGCAGGGTCTTATTAGCATGAATAACCTTTTCCTGAATTCCTGGTCTAGAATAGCTTTGTGTATCATGTAAGTGAATGGAAAGATAGTGGAATAGGATTTTCTAACATACAAACTTCTGTCATAGCTTTAGTTATTAAAACAGTAGCCTTCTGGTTAAATTCTGATTATTCAACAAAGTGGAAAAAAAGTGCATATAAGCATTTAGTTAAATGAAGAAAAAAATAGCACTATACAACATATACAAATCTTGAATAATAATGCCAAGTGCCTGTGAAATAAATATTTATTTAAAAACAACAATACTTCATCAGATTTTATTTACTTGAGCAACATATTAAAAGCATTTAGTAATGTCATGCATAAATATCCACAGATAAAAGCATGGTGCTTTACATTATTCCCAGTAAAAATTACACCAGAGTGCAGAGGGCTTTTAAAAAATTAGGCTTAAACACAGGCCCCGGGATTCTTGAAGCTTGTGCCAGGAGCATGCATAGCGTAGGTGGTCTAACACCAATTATGGCCGCCGAGCGATTCAGGTATGATCCAATTCCACGAGCACTACCAGTGTACACCAGATCTGCGCAGTGCTCGGTGCATGTATGCTAATCACCGCATGTGCAGTAGTGCAGCATGCAAATAAAGGTACATAGTGATTCATGAAGTGGTGCAGGCGTAGCATGAGCATACAGAAATGTAAACCAATAAAAAGGTTTACATTTTTCCAAACAGAACATCGGAGCCATGAAAGCGGACCAAACCTATGTATTACAAAGTTAACTTATGCCAATGGCAAAATATACAGCCAATGGCATAAAAAACATGCATAACACATAAAAAATAACATTTAATGTCATGGCCACACTAACGCAAAGTACAACTGCAGGGCATGTGTGCGCAAACGGGAACACAAGGAAAATATATACAGATGTCATCAAATTGCAATGTAACACAAACCATGATTTTGCCATAATAGTCAATGGTATGCTAGCTACACCACAACCAAGGTGCAAGGGTTGCTAAGGGTCTGTGACAGTGTTCGACACGGTAACTATGAATTAGTAGTCAATACCATGCAAATGAGGCAAGTAATACTGAATTGCAAACATCCTGCCGGCCTAAGGATGTACCACACGGTGCAGCAGTACAACACAGAGGAGTGACCTGTAGGTAGACATGACATCAGCAGAGGGGTGTGCCACCGTAGCTGTAAGCACATTGGAGCATTGCTAATCTGTGTTGTCCATTGCTAAGCAGAGCTGCAGGATAGGGGTGTGGATGTAGCCATAGCTTTGCTTAGCTGAGAGCACACAAGGTGACCGAAAGAGCATGTGTACGTGGATGACAATGCACTCGAAACCCGGTAAACACAGGCCCTGGGATTCTTGAAGCTTGTGCCAGGAGCATGCATAGTGTAGGTGGTCTAACACAATTTATGGCCGTCGAGCGATTCAGGTATGATCCAATTCCACGAGCACTATCAGTGTATGCCAGATCTGCGCAGCTCTCAGCCCATGTATGCTAATCACCGCATGTGCAGTAGTGCAGGATGCAAATAAAGGTACATAATGATTCATGAAGTGGTGCAGGCGTAGCGTAAGCATACAGAAATGTAAACCAATAAAAAGGTTTACATTTTTCCAAACAGAACATCAGGGCCATGAAAGCGGACCAAACTTATGTATTACAAAGTTAACATACGCCAATGGCAAAATATACAGCCAATGGCATAAAAAAACATGCATAACACATAAAAAATAACATTTAATGTCATGGCCACACTAACGCAAAGTACAACTGCAGGGCATGTGTGCGCAAACGGGAACACAAGGAAAATATATACAGATGTCATCAAATTGCAATGTAACACAAACCATGATTTTGCCATAATAGTCAATGGTATGCATGCTACACCACAACCAAGGTGCAAGGGTTGCTAAGGGTCTGTGACAGTGTTCGACACAGTAACTATGAATTAGTAGTCAATGCCATGCAAATGACGCAAGTAATACTGAATTGCAAACGTCCCGCCGGCCTAAAGATGTACCACACGGTGCAGCAGTACAACACAGAGGAGTGGCCTGTAGGTATACATGACATCAGCAGAGGTGTGTGCCACCATAGCTGTAAGCACATTGGAGCATTGCTAATCTGTGTTGTCCGTTGCTCAGCAGAGCTGCAGGATAGGGGTGTGGATGTAGCCATAGCTTTGCTTAGCTGAGAACACACAAGTTGACAGAAAGCACATGTGTACGTGGATGACAACGCGCTCGAAACCCGGTAAACAGCTGCACGTGGTGCGCACCACAGCTGAAACAGGAAGGTTACGGAAAGACAATAAGGATATGCCGCAGTAGGGTAATTGGAGTACAACAGAGTAATTAACACCTATTAACTCACAGTGGGCCATTGACGGTAGCTAACAAGGCTGCTAGTAGCAACCTGCAGAACAGGATAGGGGAGGTGCCAGATTGCAAAGAAAAGAGAACTGTTACCGCAGAGCAAAGCAAACCTGCAGTAGATCGGCTATAGAACACATTTCGCAACACAATCCTGGGTTGGGAAAGTACAAAACAAGAAAGCAGGCTGCTGGATGCATGCCTGAGAATGGGAGGGGAATTGTTATGAAAAGTGAAGGCAAGGGCAAGAGGTGATCCATGGCAGCTAAATGTAATTCAACACCAAAGGCACCACATCAGCAGTACCTACGGTAAAAAACATAAGTAAGATACCCCCCAGCTCTGATTGTACATACCCACCCTATGACATCATCAGCTTCCAAAGCACAATAGCACAATAGTATAAAGTGTGAAGGCACCTCGCACACACTCATGTATTCCCAAACACTGCACCATCGGTGTAAACAGATGGGGAACTTTTACAATGTACTTGTTGGGAGCTGCCATACCTGTGATTCATCAGCATGTGTTGGAGACTGAAGGTGGTGTGGAGAATGATGCTGACAACCACCTCAGGCCCCGGAGGAGGAGATGAGTGTTCAGACCAAGGGTAACTTACCAGGGGCTAGATGATCTCGAGATAGTAGAGCGTTATAGGTTGGACAGGGACATCATACAGCAAATGGTTGAGCTGTGCCGGCCACGCCTCAGAGCCAGAAACAACAGAGGGGAACCCATCCCAGTGGACACAAAGGTATATGTAAGCTTGAGAATACTAGCCACAGGTACCTTTCAAAGGCCAACTGAAGATATCATGGGGATCTCACAGGCATCAGCATCCAGGGTACTCCACCAGTTCCTGGATGCCATGTTACCACATGCCAATGAGCATATATACTTCCCCGAACTCAGGAAGAGTTGGCCAGCAATATGCGCCTCTTCCACCGTATGGCAGACTACCCAGAGGTACTGGGTGCAATAGACTGCACGTACATACATATCAAGTCACCACCTGGTGAGCATGGTAGGCGCTACATAAACCGCAAGGGATACCACTCCATCAACTGCCAGGTCATGTGCAATGCCAAGGTCATTATCACGGGTGTGTGTGCTGGCAGCCCTGGAAGCTACCATGACTCCCACATCTGGCATGCCTCACAGCTGTACCAGGTATTTGTCAGGGGGGACATCCCATATGGCCACTTTGTGGGTCCGGGCGGCCAGGATGGTGACACGGGACAATGATTTTTTAAAGGAATGTGAGTTCATCAGAGACCTCTTTTTGAATAGGGGTTATCCCGGCCATCTGATTTCAGACCTCTGTAATGAGGCAAGTCGCAAGATGGTGAATTGGGTATATCTCCCCATTCTGGGCCAGTCTATTTCAGATCAAGGTGTGTCGGTTGATGATACCCGGATTAGATCTACTTATGCCTGCAGCTTCATCACCACTTACAGTTTGGATGTGGGGGCTATTGTTTCTATTATAATGAAGAATTGGTGTTTACTGACACCAGACAATCAAGGCCCTTCAGCTTTAGGGTTAAATCCTCAAGTCATTTATAAGAGAGGTTCCAACTTAAAAAACATCCTTGAAAGGAAACCTAGACCTACTCAGACACGTTCGGGCATGTTCAAATGTAACATGTGCAGATAGTGCCAATACGTGAAAGCAGGAACTTATTTTATGATCAGAGAGAGAAAGTATAAAATCCAGGTGAGGTTCAACTGTGCCAGCACACATGTGGTTTATCTGGCCCAGTGTTCTTCATGTCCAGCTTTCTATATAGTGAAAACTGACCAGAAACTGCATGAGCGCCTATATGAACATCTATATGCCATCAAGAAAGAAAAAATGGCTAATGCACTTGCTAATCATTTTAGTGAGTGCCCAGGGCATGGGTTTAGCTTCACAGTGATTGATCAGATCATGTATGACAACAGGGGGGCCCTGTTTCCTATTTGTTGGAACTCAGAGAATTGCTTTGGCAACTGAGGTTGGAAGCATACCATTTTCCAGGCTTGAACAACATGTTGTCAATTTCTTGTGTTTTGAAACTGAAAAATTTTTTGATGAGGTAGTTTTGCTATTTCATACGTTAATGTGCAAAATTATGATACATGTTTTTAGTAGCCTTTGTTTTTAAAAAAAAAATTTGTACATGCATTGCTCCATCATGGGTCCAATTTATTAACCATGAAGTGAATTATTTATTTTATTACATTTTAATACATATTTCTGGTTCCTTTTTTCAAAGTCAAGCCTGTTGGCCATTGACTTATTGTTTTTTTTTAATCTTATATTGTCAAGGGAGTGTTTTATATTTATATATATGTTTTTAAATAGCCTTATGCCTTTTGGTATGTTCTTTTAATATATTGAAAATTCGGTATTCCGACCACAGGTGGCAGTGTGGCAAAAGTTGGGAGTTATATTGTAGTATTTAAACAGGATGTGTTGAATGTGTTTATTTCCTGTTCTGAAGAAGTTGGTGAGGAGTCACCGACGAAAAGCTAAACAGAGACTTTGTGGCTTAAATAAACATTGAGTACAAGTTTACTTACTTGGTTTGGACATTTTTTACGGATTTTTGAATTTGGTGTGCAGATCCCTGGCTCCTTCTTGTGTAGCAGTTGGTTTTGTCTTTTTTATCATTGAGCACCTTGTGGGGGATGCTGACTATGCACTGGAGCCATGGATGACGACTCCCATCAGAAATGCACAAACACCCATGCAAGAACGCCATAATGAGGCACACGCACAAACCAGAGTCATCACAGAGCGTGTGATTGGGATGCTGAAATCATGCTTCCGTTGCTTGGACATATGTGGTGGAGCCTTGCAGTACTCTCCAGGCATGTGTGCCCATATCTTCATAGTATGTGCCATGCTACATAATATGATCCTGCAGAAACAGCTGCAGCAGGGACATAATGGTGAAGGCCCTCACAGCCCACCGCAATTGCCAAGGGCATCACAGGCACAGAGGGATTCAGACCACGAACACCCTGTGCCAGCCCCAGTAGGCAGACGGGGACATGCCCAATATGCCCATGCCTTGGCAAAGAGGGAACGTATAGCATATACACTGACAGTGTAGGCCCCTATGGACTGGCACACTTCTCCACCTGCACACACAGTAAAATGGAAGGCACACACACACGACCACCTGTAAATTGTCATGAATAGGTGGTCTACTGTTTGCATCCTACATAGGCAGCCCTCAACTATTGCACACAAAACAGCTATTGGTACAAGGTAAGTCAACACCTGAACAGTAAATTAAGCTAACAGCATGTGTTGATTCTGTATGTATACATTCCTAGGTACATCGGTAGGTACATGCCTAATTGTCAGATGCCATTCATCAGTCTAGCCAAAATGTGTCTGCTGTCACCACCCTATTGATTAACTAACTGTCCCTCTGTGGAGCAGAGCCAATTATGGGATCCCTGGGGTGTAACCACTGTTCCCCACCCACACTGCAAGGACTCCCTGGTGTGTTAATGATGGGGCTCCATATAATGTAATCAGGGCTGTAGTTCCAAAGCATGGGGAGTACCCATGACAGGTATCTGTCACCCCAGCATTCTCCAGTTATGGTTGTGGCAATGTGTAGCACATTACACTGTGTGGCTCACTGTGACATGGATTCCCATAGGTGGAGCACATCCATTAAGCATCACTTGGACATACCATTAATAGGTATCATCCATATGTAAACTAACTGAGTTACACATTTGTTTGCAGTATGGAGGAACAGCCATAGTACAGTCCTCATACGAAACACCATAACACTTTTACATATCCCAGATGCCCCAGTGGTAAAGCCACTGACTGTCTCATGCATGTTTCCAGTTCCACGACCTGCATGGGCTGCTACGTAATTCCAATGTCCTGAATAATGGATGTTGGATGCAGGTCATTAGAGCACGTTTAAGCACATGTTAGTAGGTTTTTGCGCCGGCAAGTGTCATTTAAACATGACTATATGGATATGCACAAAACAAGTCTAAGCTTTGCTGAATATCGCGCAGATCACGGGCAAAGCTGGCCAGAACCGCTGAAATTTGTGTTATTCACCCTTGTACTAATAGTGCTGGTCTGAGCGGTAAAACATCCACTGCCAGGAGTGGAACACACAACCATGTACACAATCACCTACCACTAAGCTACCTGAGCTATACCAACAGCAGGTGTGTATTGTGACAGGTTAAAATACAAAAGAGCAGAGTTCAGGAAATAGTATAAACTGCCATGTACCCAACAAAAGGTGTGTTTTTTCTCTCTCTCTCTCTATATAAATATATATATATATATATATATATATATATATATATATATATATATATGTATATATATATATATATATATATATATATATATATATATATATATATATATATATATAAATATATGTATATATATATATATAATATAGAGATAGAAAGAGTGATAGATATATGCCGATATATACGGATATACATATATATGCAAATATATAGATAGGTTAACAACATGTACACAAGAATGGAGGTACATATAAATAGGATACTACCAAATACTGAATGCTTTACATACCGACACGCGTAATCACGAGGCTTAAAGACTGAAAGACCACAGTACCGGAACACTAGAACCACGAGTACTATTATCACAATGTTAAGGGGCATTTAGTTAGTGCTTCTGGTGCTGCAATCCAGGTAGGTACTGTGCTTAAGTGTGTTCCTGATTGCTGTAGTGTGTGTAAGTGTGTGCTCTGAGTGCGGTGTGTGTTTCCATGTGACTGTAATGTGTGTGTGTGTGTGTGTGTGTGTGTGTGTGTGTGTGTGTGTGTTTGCTTCGTGTGTCTGTGCTATCTTGGATGTAGATTATTACAGTAGGTGTGGTGTGGGGGGCACAGCCACCCACATGGGGTGTGTATGGGGTGTGTACGGGGGCATGGCCACCTGGCCATACGTAGTGTAGGATGGTTTGTTTGGATGTGATGGGTAGCAGTATGTCTGTGTGCGCGTGTGTTCTGTGTTTGTGTTAGTTCTGGGAGTTTGACTGTCGCGAGTTTGAGTGTTCGGTATTGTTGGGTTTGGGAGTCTGTGAACGGTTACGCAGTACATCAGAGCTGTGGGCAAAAGCAACGTAGAAAGCAAGAAAGCAACGGTGTACTGCGCATGCATATGCTTATGTAGTACATCAGAGCTGTTGGCAAAAGCAATGGAGAAAGCAAGATCTCCGCTGCTTTTTACAAAGTGTCTTGCTATGTTAAAGGAGTTTAACATAGAAAAACAGCTTTAAAAAAAAGCAATGGAGAATCTCCGTTGCTTTTTTAAAGCTGTCTCGCTATGATTTACCCGTGGTTGTCTTTGTTTGGCCACTTGGGCTTCGCCTTCATGACCAAACCACACCAACCGTGGGTAAATTCAGCATTACCCACACCCAGGCGTGGGTTATTGCTATAATACACTATTACAAATATGTGCTATGGACATGAGCTAAAGATAGGGTTACCACCTGTCCCACCTTGTGAGGGGAACTCCCTCTATGTGCGGTAGTGTCCTGACCAAAATGAGTACAAATACTAATGTCCTACAATCTCGACACATTCTGCATGTTCCATATTTAATGTAATTGTTGCATAAAATAGTCATCTGAATCTAAAATACCTACATGTAACAAGAAACAGGATAAGCAAGTGAACCGCTAGAAGAATATAAGCTTTTATATAGGCATATATGTAAAGTTCTATACTTTGTACTGACCATGGGTATGTGTTGGCCTCTAAAATCCGATGTGTGTCCTGCAAATGTCCCACTATGGCCATTTGAAAAGGTGGCAACCCAAGCCAAAGAGGTTCGGTCACCAACACATCTCCAATGAGTGCAAATATCTGTGACAGAAATACAATAGACAGCTTTCATGTAGCAACATTTCATTACATACCGATGTATTTCTGAAGGGATTGAAGGACCAACATCACCTGCATGCTATATAGGAACCAATTAACACTGGCTTAATGAATAAGCCTGCAATAACCATAGTATTAGTCTACTAAATGATAGGTCTTCAATTAGGGAAGGAGCCCTCACACACATATGGAATATGTATAAATGCAGTTCCTACTCACCTTCATCTGCTATGTGCACCCACCTACATCTCCCCCACACTTGAAACAATTGCAATACAGATTGTAATAACATCACAACCATCCACTCACTCTGTGACATCTGCAGAAGCCTTAACATACCTTGTGAGAGACACACTATAATGGCCCTATGTGAAATCGTTGCTGTTGTACAATGGAACAGACACCAATGTTACAGGGTTTGGTTGCAATAATCCCGTATCAATTGGCTGATATAACAGCTACACTCACATGAAGAACTACATCCTCTAGCCATTATACACAATCCACTAGGGCCGTGAAGTTAAAATATCTTTGTGTCTCTCCATATAGCTTTTGCAATTCATCACAAACAACACACCCAGGCCATCTTCCTCAAAGGTAGGGCAAAGGGACAATGTCCAAGTGGAGTATTCAATTATACCCCACTGTTGCCATGTAATTGGCTAATGGAGTAGCTGCACAGCTGATGTGCATGTAGTCATCTACTCCGGAACACCACTTGGTGGCAGGATACCACATGTTACTGGTATCTACGTATAAAAGGATGGCTTGTCATACATTCAAACTGTATGTACATATGAGAAAACCGTTAAAACAGAAAAGGAATAGGATTGATATCATCATCAACTCGGAATACTAATAAGGTATGTAGAACACTCAGTATGTTAGTGTATGTAGTGCCTGTTCTGTATTAATGAAAGTGTACGCAATGCATATAGTGGGAAAAGGTATTATGTAGTGATATATTGTTGAGCATAGTAACCCTCGTAGAAATTGTGTGTACTGCTGTGGCCCACAAGGTAAACACCTCATACACCACAAGGGATGCTACATAAGGACTTTAAACACAACAATGCCACTCCAGCCGCTGTCAGTGGCAGAGTTTGTCCAACAAGTACGTGCCATAACAGGGGATAGTAGATGTTGATATACTGTTACAGTAGGCATATGTATGGGCGTATAACTGAGAATAACATGTCTAAGGTGGTCCTGCTGTGCAATTATGATTTGCATTGTGAGATATTGTTGCAAAAATGAGAAATGTACAGTATTGTAGGAAGATATGTCTAACATTTTACATAGCATTACTGTTATATTATGCAAACATCAGGTATGTCTATTGGCATGTACAATATACAATAATAGGATACATATGACTTGTAGTCACCAGTGTATCAGCATGATAGCTAATTGAAATGGAAGAGCTAGTCAATTATCCATGCACAAAGGACATGTAATAGCTTCATAGGATCATAGTTAGGTACTATGCTGTCTGACCAAGTCCATTCATAAGCTTAACTACAGTGTTTTCACTTGCGGCACCTCCCTAGGTTAGTGTCCTGTGCCTGTGAACAGCAGAGCCATTTGTTTCCTGCACCTCTGTACAGCAGAGCTGCTGCAGTGATCCCTGGTGTACATGTCTGTCTCCCATCCACCCATCGAGGTATCTCTTGAAGAGTGCTAGTGAGGGTCCCTGCCTGATGTACATAGGAATCATGTTCCAAAGCATGGTGAGTGTCCGGGTCAGGAATGTATCCCTCCAGCACGTCCTAGTCATCGTTGCATTTAGGTACATATCCCAGAGCATGTGGCACTCAGTGGCTTTTGCTTATGTGGAGCATATCCATCAATATTGTTTTGAACATGGGCCTTGTATGTTCAGCAGAGATCACCTCTGAGTATGCAAATGAGTGCAGGGGGTTTTTGTAGTTGGGCTGCATACGTCATCCTTCTGAGGTCAGTAATCCTCTTGGTGTGGTAATGTTGTGGTATTTAAAGCCGTTGCTGTTGTCTCGTAAGGTACATCCCAAATGGGGTGTTGTACCCTTTAATGTGTTTCATAAGTCATGACTAGAGAGGCACAATGGCTGCCTTTGTTCTGGCTACAAACCCATTAGAGATTAGGGTGGCAACGTAGAACGATATCCACACCACCTTGGCAATATGGTTATCAAAGGAGTGGATGCTATCTACTTGGGTTCTAAGATCCCTTATTATGTCTTATGTATGTAGGAGACTACCACCTATGTGATAGTCCACAGGTGATTGGTGTAATCCATAGGGGGTGTCTGTGCACCTTGTGGCATGCAGCTTGAGGCCATGTTATTGACACCAGGTATCCATCCCAGTGACACCCTTATGGAGGGTGTCTGTATCAGCTGGTTAATCAATCATGGCCCCTAGTTTGCAGTCATCTGCAAACCTATTCAGGGTAAGTCCTTCTGTGCTAGCCTCTACCTGAGAGAAGCATATACCGAACATGAGGGACCCTATGACCGAGGACTGGGGGACGCCAATTGTAACTGATTTACAGTAGGAACTAGGGTACGCTACCCTCACTATGTGGGTTCTGTCCGTGAGCCACTTTGCATAGCATCCCGTGACATAGGGGTTGATATGCTGGTGGATGTGTATGTTGACAATACCAGAATGGGGAACGGTGTTGAAAGCCTTTGAAAGGACAAGGTAGGCTGTGTGGATCTCCTTACCCTCATCTACTGCCTTGGTAACTGTATCAAAGGACTCCACAAGGTTTAGGAAGCATGGTCTGGCCCTAAAAAATCCAAACTGGGTGGGATTAAAGGTGTGGAGGCCACTAATGTTTCTGTGAATGAGATCAATGATGATGTGCTCCATAGCCTTGCAGAACAGTCTAGTCAGGCATATAGGGCAATAGTTACCCTGGTCCATTGTGGCACCACCTTTGTGGAGTGTGATAACTGTTGCTGTGTGCCATTCAGGGGCCACAATGCCTGATGCAAGGCTATTAGTGAATTTGGTGCCCAAGTGGGGAGCCATTTTGTTCTGAAGTTCGTGGAAATTGCAGCCTGGGATGTTGTACGGTCACATGGATTCTGTGTTCCTGGCTTTAGAGAGTGCAGCTTTGAACTACGTAGTTGTGATCGCAGGGACTCTGCATTGTTCCTGTATAGATTTGGGCCCTTTAGAGTGTGAGAGGGGTGTAATGTTAGCACTGAATCTATCTGCCAGGATGTTGCCAATATCAGTCGGTTCTGTAATGTCCATGCCTAACTGCTGTATGTCAGAGCAGATGTTGGTATCGCCATTGAGAGTAGTGACATACCTCTAGAATGCTTTGTGGTAGTCCTTGGAATGAGTCGTGGTAATGTTTACGTAGCTAGCTTTGGAGGATGTGATAAAGGATCTCAGATTCCTACTGAGGCTGACCAGGGAGCTCCTCCACTCATGAGATTGTACTCTACTTTGCAACAGTCTCCTCCTTTTGTTGTACATTATGTCCATGGCAGTGGACCACCAGGGTGGTGTCCGTTTTCTGGTGGGTACCATCATGGCTCTGTTTGGGATAGCATGATCCATGCAGTCGTGTAAGTGCTAATTTAGTGCAGTTGTGTATGATTCAGTGGTTGTAACTGTATTGTCCATCTGCACGGGTGTCATGACATTCACTACTGCTGTCATAAGAAGCCTGAAGATGGCTTTGTAGAAATATTGTACTGTGTTTTCCGTAAAGGGTGTGGTGCCGGGATGTAGATAACAAGGGTGATTAGCGTACATTCGGATCTGAACAATGAGGAAGTAACCCCAGGTGTGGAAACCAGTCACACATATTGGTAATGACCAGGTCTAGGATATTGTTGGCCCTGGCGGTGATGTGGATAGGTTAATCCAGCCAAATGGAGGTTATGAATCCCAGAAAGTGTTGGCCTAATGTGTTGGTACATTAGTAGGTATCCCAGTTCATGGTGGGGTAGTGTCAGTCACACATCAGTAGTTTCTTTTTGAACCCTACTTTCCAGTACACCAAGAAGTGAGGACCGTTTACTGTGGGGTATGGTGTGGAATCTGTAGCAATCTACAATTTGTATATCAGTTATGGCCAGAGTTAGTTGCACTTGGATTACCTCTGATGCATTGTGCTAAGCAACCAGCCTGGAGATGTGTATATCCTTGGGAAATATGGGCACACCTCCGCTGTGGGTGTCCCAGTCCTGGTTACTTGACTGAAAGGTGTGGTATGTGTAATAGCCTGTTAGTGCAGGGGTGCTCTCAGGAGCCTAGAAGCAGGTCTCAGTCACTGCAGAGATATCGAAGTGGTCCATTACAAGGAGTGTCTCGGGTGAGTGCATTTGAGATGAAGATTTCAAGCATTGAGTAGCATTACCCTCAGGTTTTGCTTATCTGTTCCTGTTATGGTGGTGAGTATGTTATTTGAACTGTGCCTAAAACAGGCACTATAGGAGCAGCAAGAGCCTTAGATGTTATCCGTAATCCCAGGGCCAATACATGCAGACCATCTGTGCCAAAGCATCGTGTTCTGTCGACCATATCATTCAAAGCAGACAGATACTGGATACCCTTGGAATGACACCGGAAGCATAGCCAATTGTTGAAGTAAATAATTCAGTCCTTGTACTGCGTTATCAGTCTGGATGAATGCCGAATGCTTCTCAGGGCTAGGGCGATACCTGCCTGGGCTACAAGTTTGGAGAGCTATTCCATGTCTCTGTACATGTAGTCCAGGAAGTTACATCTCAGGGCATTATAAACTAACATGGAGAATGACACAGTCATATTGTACCTGTTGAGGAGTGACCTGAGTGCATAGGTTATGTTGTGGATCCTGTTACCCGACAGTCAACTGAAAGTGACTATCACCTTGTGTAGCCTGCTGAGTGGGACATCAGTGTGACCACCTATAGAGTCACCTATGACTAGTGTGTTGGGTACGTTATATCGCCCTATTGACTGTGGTTGATGGGCACACTGAGTCTGTGGGCTATAAGTAATTGGTGTTGTGTTGGGTGATGGGGGCTGCCTGCATTTCTGCTTTGGAGTTCTCTGTTGCCTAGACAGAGTAGTATTGAGAGGCTCCGCAAATGTTGTAGTCTTACTATGTGTGGCCTGTGGTGATGGAGATCTAGTGAGACTATGTAATTAGTGTGGAGTGATCCAAAAAGTACAGGAAACAGCCCCAATACTAAATAGACACACCGTAAAAGAATAAAATTAAACTGGTAACAAAATACGGTGGTCTAACCACGTAGTATACCCAATAGGAAAAAGTGTTCAAACAAGACACTCACAACGTCTCCAAGACTCAAAGCACAGCTGACCAGCGTTCAGTTGAAGGAACGACACTCTTGCAACTTCTCCAAAGTATAAAAACGTGTTTAATTCATAAAAGAGTGGTAAGCGCTTTCGCGTAGGTTCACCTACTCTTCCTCAGACATAAAAACTGTATAAAACTCTCCAACTTTTAAACACAAACTGGCGGGAAAATGCATCAATTAACTAAACAATCATTCAATCTAAAACATCTGCTAATCAAGATTTAAAAAAGAAATGACAACTGCAGCAAAAACTGCCTCCTAAATGTAAACAAAACACACTTGGGCATTGTAACAAATATCAATCTGGCTGCATAAATCTTGCACATGGTCATCATGCTGTTCAAGCATACTCAATATACAGTGAAGCCAGAATGTTCATAAAAAAACCACACGAACGTTAAAATGTGTGCACTGACAAAAAAAGTGAAAACCATCAACAATGCAAATGCCAATAGCAATTCTATTTCCATCTTCCACACAAAATAATTGACCTAGCTGTAAACAAATAACTAAACTGAACAACTCTATTCATATGAGAGAAAAAACCTTCTGAGGCGGAACCGCTAACTGTATAGTATCAAATAAGCATGTTGTCAGCAGAAACACTCGTGATCACAGACAGGATATATAGCAATGTCATAACAGTTATTAGAGACGTGAAGCATGCAATCGCTATTGCTAACAATGTACAAACTTACTATTTCGTAACCCTGTGGTTAGTCTGTACAATCCCAAGTATTTTATAGAATACATTCCTCGTAAGGGATATAAATAAATATAAATGGAAACGTACCATAGAAAGGGTTCATACAGAGAAATACGTCAGTACACCTACTGACGTACACGTGATTCATCCCGTCTGAACACAACGCCCACAATAGTGGCGTTCCTCCAATCCCTGCCTACGTAAACTTCAAGGTATAAACTACAGCAAAAAAATTTTTTAAGATAGATCCTGCATAAACCTGATGTCAAATCGAGCAGCTCTCAATGCCGAGCTGCAGCATCCTAGATTGTAGACCATGCTGTCACCGCATACATCATATTTAAAAGTGCATATATGTTTTAAAAAACTTTTATAAAAATTATTATATATCAAAAGTTTAAATGTTGCGCCTGTGTTGACAGGCATATGCATTACTACCAGTGACAGGCACCCAAAATATTGACTCCATCAATAGTACAATTCCTGCTCCCAAAAGGAACCATTAAATAAAAAAGCATACAATACCAGAGAAACTAAACAATCATCACATAAATACTCATCAATATGTTGTACATGGCTCTAATGAATGAAACCGAGCTCATGCTCAGCCAAAATGTCAAATACATAAGCAATTATATAAGGCTGAGTAAATAAACACTAAGACAAAACATGTATATGAGCAAAACTCCACATCACCATCAAAAACAACTATGACAAATAGTTCAATATGGACTTCTCATAAAAACCCCTTATGGCATCTAGACAAAATATAAATATAAATACACCAACAGTATATACGCCTTCATGTAGAAGTATACAAACAAAAGCTATATTGTCACAAACTTCCACGTACAAGACTGCATTCCCTTACCAAACATAAAACAAGATAAAACATGTAAACTTATGTTGACTCTGTTAGAAACTGCATTGCAATGGACTCCTATCCATGCATGTCATTAGAAGTATCCAAGACTCATATATGAACAAGGGCTATACTGTCACAAAACCTCCACATATGGGACAACATTCCCTTAGTGAACATAGGACAAGATAAAACATATAAACTTGTGTTAACTCTATTGGAAACTACATTACAATAGGCTCCTATCTATGTATGTCATTAGAAGTCTCCAAGACAAAATTAAGTGAAGAGCAATCAAGATCCAACAATTACTCTGAAGCAAGGAACATTGTAAAGACCATCAATACAGAAAATTCTGATTTTCTGACACAACACAACTAACTCTCAAAGCTTACAAAGTGACCACATCAAAATCCACTATTCCATGCAAATATTAATAGAGATATAAGACAATTATCAAAAGTGCCAAAAAACAAGATTTTGACCCCCAACCCATCATAAGTGATGTCTGAGGAAGCATAGGTGAACCTACGTGAAAGCGCTTACCACTCTTTTATGAATTAAACACGTTTTTATACTTTGGAGAAGTTGCAAGAGTGTCGTTCCTTCAACTGAACGCTGGTCAGCTGTGCTTTGAGTCTTGGAGACGTTGCGAGTGTCTTGTTTGAACACTTTTTCCTATTGGATATACTACGTGGTTAGACCACCGTATTTTGTTACCAGTTTACTAGTGTGGAGTGATGCAAACGTTTAACATCCCCACATGATTGTCAGGTTCAGTCTGGGTTGGAGAGAGCTTTATCTCCAGCATGGCTAGATATGTGCATCTCCCACAGGTTGTAGTGTTGTATGTTAGGAGGGGAATATTGACTGTATACATGAGACAATTTCTATATTGCCTCATGATGCCCATATTCATCATATAGGCAGGCGATAACACTGGGAATTGACACTTGGACATGCCTGAATATTTAACTATTTCCCACTAGATATGTGAGGAAAATGAGTACAACAGCTGTTTTACTCTAAGCAAGTGGGAAATGTAAGTACAAACAGTGTTTACCTGTAGATAATGAGGAGGATTGAGTGCTATATTAATTAGTAGCTCATGAAGTGCTTACATGTTCTGAACAAGTGCTGACTATGAATAAGCAATACAGATAGGGTGTCGGATAACATAAACACACTGCCTCCACAACAAGTACACAATCAAATATCCATGAGCACTCAGGCTGCATGGGACCTGTCCACATACCTGGTTGTATCATACACATATGGCAAAACAGTTTGCTCTACACATACACATTATGTAAAACATAGCTTCATGCCAGTCTGTGAAAACACTGAATGAGGCACACCAACAGTTGTCACAACCCACAAAGTGGAGACACCACTCATAATGGGAGGCACTGCATTATTACCCTGCTGAGTCTGGTCTGAAAGTCCATGAACCTTAATCAATGTATATGTTGTTAGCAGTACAGATGCAGATGACAGTACGGATGATTTCACACTACATATCATACCTGTGACAGGTCATAGGACATCATCACCCATACTGTGTTCCACCTACACTCAGTATACTAGATGTACCTTTGTATCTCACAGGAGTGTTCTACCAGTGGACTGTTGACAGAACCAACACTACAGAAGGTTTCTGAGTAATATGTGCATGTCACACCAGTGGCAGCTACAGTAAAACAGGGTTCATCATTGTACTCCCCCTCATTGTAGCCCATACCACACAGACAAATGGGAGGCATCTGCCTATGTAAGTATGTGAATGGCTATGAACTAGGAGCAATAGCTGACGCAGTGTTGTGGACAACATACAGAATGGGCTTTGTGGGTGAGGTGTGTGACATATGTGCACAATCTGACAGCTGCATATTGCATTGTCATCGCTAGGTTAATAACCCTGTACCCATGAACTACCAACTAGGCAGCGGTCAACATAATGGACACTGTGTCTAAGGGATGGTGCTGTGCAGTTTACTTCCCTGAGCTAGTGACATCACTAAGCCTATTAGGTAGTCATAAGGGACAACCCTAGTCATGACAGGGTGCCATTCATGAACATGGAGATCATTGTACAGCCATACTCATCACACAAGTGACCAATATCGGATTACATATCACCTTTAAGGGGTATTGCCCATGTTTGGAAGGGCGACACCAGCCTTCACAATCCTCATTTTCACTATGTAGCATGATGCCTACCCTGCATAAAGACATGTCCAACACTGTAATGTTGGACATGCTACACGTACATATCCTGATCTGAAATACATACGTCATGGACATCCACCTTCCTAGTACAAGGATCGCCACATACTGGACAGATCCTTGTGCCATACACGTTACATACTCCTGCCATACTATGCAACCCTGTCCAGCAAAGCTGCACATTTCACCTATGTCAGACATGGCGTGATGACCGCATGGTAGATGTATCATTAACCATCTGGATCAGTTATGTGGCACTGCTTCACCTGGCGCCGGAAACATGGTTGTCGGCTACAGCTAGGAAACCTTACATCCTATGCTCATACATGGCCCAGGGCATACAGACTACTACATGACCTTGTCCATACATGCTATAGTTGATAACCATCCCTGCATATACCATCCAGCTAGCCATTGTCCCATGCGCATCACATGTGCAACACAGGTGATACGTGGCAGGATGTTGAACTGCTGTACAGTGCCCTGTAGATGTATATGGCAAAACACATGCATGTAAAGGCTTCCACGTGCATGTCTGCATTGTCACAGGTCATGTCCATTAGGGCACTGTATGTGTTGATATGTGACATATACACAGCATCAAGGTCAACAGCATTAATGTGGACACATCCAGGCACGTGCTGATAGCTAAGAACACCAGTACAAGCAAACAGACATGCCCACATCAAGACAGCATCCACATGGAGTATGAGCAATGTAATCTGGTGACACACATATATGGTGATAATATCCAATCCCCATTGGGTGTTACATGTGTGTGACACAAACATGTCAGTGGTGTCAGTGTCATGAAGATTTGAAAAGACAACTGTTCATATGTAATAAATGTGATACGCATGTATGTGCAGCTGTATCTCTGTGCATCTCTGAGATACTGTGACCTGTCTCCATCATTATGTCTTCCAGATATGCAGTGAGCAAGGCTCCCAGCCTGTACCCGCTTGGAGGATGAGGCCCTTATACCTTACCTCCAAGACAGCTATGATGTCTTGTTTAGCCATGTGCCACAGCATGCACAGCAGTGTGATGACCTGTGGCAGGAACTTTGCAGGAGGGTTAATGATGTGGGTGGCCATAACCGCACATACCAGCAGGTGCGCAGACACTGCATGGACCTGATCAGACATGTGAAACAGCATGTGAATGCAATCGCCAGGGAACAAGGTGCAACAGGTGGTGGGCCACCAATCCAGCCCCTAGTCACACATACTGAGGAGCTACTGGCCAACCTGGGGACACCATCAGAACAGTATCCACAAACCCTAGCTGCCATCATGGAGGTGGGTGTCTCTCAACCACTGAGCCTGGAGTTGCCTGCTAAGTCACTACTGCACATATAAATATTATAACCCATATGGTTGCATGTGCCACTGTGCAATATGTAATGTAACATCATATGCAAGGCATGTATACACACATGCCGCATACTATATTATGCTATTCTGTGTATGCACACATGTGCATACTCCATAGTATATCCTATTGTACTGGCGAATGTGTTAACATGCACATTGTACCCTGTAGCTGTCATACAGTCATGGATAATGATCATACTGCTGTCACCCCTATATAGGTACCTCTGGCATTCCGCAGAGACAGTAGGCCATTGCATGTGAGACAGTTATAAGTATCAGGCATGTTAATGCACAGATCTATTCACCATGTGGCCAGTTAACACATGTACACATAATGTATGGTCCAGTCACAAAATACAGGTCGCATCTTTAATCCATCACACTGGCTACTCATGTGCAATACTTACAAACTAAGTGAAACACCGACATGAAACCTCAGAAACTGTCATTGCTAGATGTGTGGACAGCTGTGCATACAACGGTGGAGGTGTTGTTCAATGTAGGAATATGTACTATACATTAGAACTACAGATATGGGGTACACAAACAGTACTACACAGTGAGCTGGAGTATGGGCAGCCCATAGGATTCACCATTGTGGAATATGCCCCTGCAATGAGTGCACACATTGTGATGTGCCATCTGACATGTCCATGACATGTAGTGGTCCAGCAGCAACATTGTCTCACTATCCCATAAAACATACCCCACATACCAAACATACAGCCCTTTGTCGGAATAACCCTGTGGACAGTGGAGTATCTGACATCTATGGGTGTATGTCATATGGGACAACACAGACATGTGAGATATATGGCCATCACAATGCAATTGGGAGGGACAACAGCAGTAGGAGAGTAGTCAAGGTGAACAAGCTGGGAAAACAGGTGATAATTATCACAATCAGCAGATTACAGGCCCAGCCCAGCCCAGAACACTATGATAAAGTGAGCAAGCACCATACACACAAGTTTTTTCCACACTCTACACCACCGGTGTATACATGTGGGGAAATTTTACAAAACAATCCAACGAAAAGAGAAGGGCTGCAGCAGGCAACATAGACAAACATGTGCAGGAGGATGAGGGTGGTGAGGTTGTGAATGCTGCTGAACAACCCTCAGTGAGGAGACAGAGAAGACTGTACAGACCCAGGGTAACCTACCAGGGGCTACATGAGCTGGAGATAGTGTAGTGCTATGGGGTGGACAGAGACCTCCTACAGCAGATTGTTGAGCTATGCTGGCCACACCTGACACATTGAACAGGCCAAGGGAAACCCATCCCAGTGGATACCAAGGTATGTGTAGGCCTAGGTATACTAGCCACAGCTACCTCCGAAAGCACAACTGGGGATATCATGGAGATCTCACAGGCATCTGTATCCAGAGTATTCCACCAGTTCCTGGATGCCTTGTCACCACATGTCAGTGAGCACGTACATTTCCTCAACACATGTGAGGTGTTGACCAGAAATATGCGTCTCTTCCACCAAATGGCAGACTACCCTAGGGTAGTGCGTGCAATAGCCTGCATGCACGTATGCATCAAAGCACCACCCGGTGAGCAGTGTAGGGCCTACATTAACCGCAGGGACATCCTCTCTATCATCTGCCAGGTTGTATGCAATGCCCAGGGCTATATACTGAATGTGTGTGCTGGCTGCCCTGGAAGCTATGACAATTCCAATATATGGCATCTGACGCAGCTGTACCACACCTTTGCCAATATGGACATCCCCTACGGTCACCTAGTGGGGGATGCTGGGTACCCACTTGAGCCGTGGCTGATGACACCCATCAGAAATGCACACACACCTGAACAACTACGCCATAATGAGGCACACACACAGACAAGACATATAAATGAGCATGTGTTTGGGATGCTCAGGTCACGGTTCCGGTATCTGGACACATCCGGTGGAGCCTTGCAGTATTCACTAGCTACATGCACCCAAATTGTTATGGTATGTGCTATGCTACACAATATGATCCTGTGGATGCAGCTGCAGCAGGAACAGCATGGGGCAGGGCCACACAGCCCCCCACCAATGCCAAGGCCTGTACAGGCACACAGTGACTCGGAGGAGGAACTACCTGAGCCAGACCCAGTAGGTGGAAGGAGGTGTGCCCAGTATGACCTGGCCTTGGCAAAGAGGCAACACATAGCCTATGCACTGACACAGTAGGTACCCAGGGAATGTCACCCTCTATGACTTGTAAAAACAGTAAAAGGGATGCCAAACATGACACTACCTGTGCTCAGCCATGTATAGGAAGTGCACCGTGTGCATCTGACATAGGCAGCCCTCCAGCACCATCCTCAGGTCTGGCAAACCCTCAAGGTAAGTCAATCAACCTACCAATTGGCAGTTGTATTAGAATGTGTTTTTACCTGTAGCTATGGTATGGATGTGAGCATGCAAGGGAATTTGGTGGCCAAATGTTAGGGCAGCGGACAGTACACATCCATAGTGGCACTATGACATCTGTAGCACATGCTGGGATCACAATAGTAGCCAGTAGTATACAGGGTGTCCTAACCCACTGCGGGTAATGAGCTGAACATCATGTGTGTCCATACAGCCCACACAAGTTTCAACCAGCTGGACAGGTGTAGACCAACACAGACAAATGTTGTATAATGGCCTCTGAATATGCCCAATGGATGACCCACCCCCAGACACACACACAGACAGACTACAGCAGGCCAGGCAGCTGGATGTAGGTTGTCTGAAACGAATACGTTGGTAGTTAAACCCAAGATCTGGAGTACACTGGTATGCCTCTAGCCAGCACATTAGGTAGGTTCACACACTGAAATGGAGTACCTGACATACCAGTACAGTAGTAGCAAAAGTGTATAACTGTTAGCTGTGCCCCCTTCCAACATACACATGTAACAGTCATGTGCACCCCCCACAGTGCTATGTAGGAATGTGGATACAGTTGGATGCCCCCCCATGCTGTGCAGAAATGTAACAACAGTCAATGCCACATGACCGATGGATACCCTGCAGACACAGCATGCCACCTGTCAGTGTACAATGCAGAGGTCGGCACCACAGTACTGACTACCTGGACATGTAACACATGCAATCCAGTTGACCATACTGGGCATGCTCAAACGCATGAAGGTATGATGGTAATGTCAACCAACAACATGCGTAATGGTGTTACTGGGCATGCTCACACACTTAAACACAAGACGGCCAGGTCTGCAAACACCAGTGGTCCGGACATATCTGCCAGTACATTGCTATACTGTTGGATGACTGTGCTGTATGGTATGTGTGTGGTAATGTCTATTGTCTGTATATTTGCCATGGTGTATTGGTAATTCACATTAGCTGTGTGCGCAGGGTGTTGCTACCAACACTTGCAAAGGACGGTTCTTTGTTTGTGGCCAGAAAAAGGCCATTGGATACTGAGTGAGTAAGGCACATTGCAGTAGTTGTGAGCAGTTGTGCGTGGGTGTGAATGGTATTAAGCACTGCTGACCTCAGGTTTCGGCTTCCTATACTTGTTTATAATCCACATTTCTTTAACAGTGCAATACTAGCATACTGGCAGCCAAATACACTTACACCCGCTCGTTCCCTCACTTGCACATGCACCGACATTAGTGCTTGCATTTGTCACTCATGCTGGGTGGGAGCGATCCCTTGTGATGCCTATTACATTGGACTACATAATTACAGAATCGGGTATGGCTGACCATTAGGTGACGGCATGGCGTTCGACTGTACGGAATTGGTGACCTGCCAGTGAATTAATCATATTAAATGCGTGTTCCTCATACAATCTGCTCCCATCTGGCTGATACATGGGAACCTATACTCTGCAATGCAGACAAGTAAATGTGTTTTTTGGACCACATCCGTCTGCCGGGTCATGCTACCACATACCTATTGTAGGTTTTCCACCTTTTAAATTGGCCGAAGTGAGACTTTGGGATTAACACCTGTCCCACTTTGTGTGGGACAGTCCCTCCTTAGGTGTATGTGTCATGCAAAAAAAATCTAGGCATAGCAAATATCCTGATTACAGGACAATATTATATTCTACGTTTTTCTAATAGTTGCATGTAACAGTTATTGTATAAATGACACTTCTATATGTTATGTGAAGTAGCATAAGCAACTTGACTGCTGCTAGACTAAGCTTTCATTTGTGCATATATTTCTGTACTATGCACAGCTGTAGGTATGTTCTGACCTGGTATGTCTGACATTTCTATGGAGCAGGTCCCACTTTGGCCATTTGGAAAGTGGCAGCCCTATAGGACCTACATGTAGAGATGTCAGATTTGTCAATGCAACACATACCCACAGCCAGTAGAAAATTGACTACTTCACCGGTTTGCATAAGTAAAGGTTATTCTTGTAGCATTATAGTTGCTAATACTGTTTTCTATAACATCTAGGTGTTTCAGATATAACATAATTGTTTTATGCAACCACTACAGACAATATATGGCTTATATGCCTGAAATCACAGGCCATGTGCCATATTAATATTCATTTTGCAGGAAAACAACACTCAGTAACAGGATAGGTGCCACAAATGTATCCAAGGTAGCGGACTTCCAAATGAAAGTGACAATACAAAAATTAGTTCCAAAGCACTGCAGTAATAATCCACACTGTTCCGTCTGGTGTCAAATAAAATCCGGTAGTTTAATAATAACCAAAGCGTAAAAACCAAGAACAAAGCAAATAACGTAAAACGCTCAAAAACGCGTTTTTCGTTCAGTACACTGCCCGAACTTCTTCAGACTTACAACAGTGCTGCAAACATACTCTATTTAAATGCTTTTGTTGATGTATTTAATTGATTAACGCAATGCTCAATGAACGTCCAGCCAACCAGCCACCTGCAGGTAAATTGAGTCAGAAGGACACAACCACCAATATAGTAAAAGACAACAGGGGTAGTATTCTTGACAGTGATTAAGAATTAGTCTAAAAATTAGTGCAATAGTAAATAAAATTAACTTATCAAACAAATATCTTAATAACACAAAACAACAGTGTCCGAAGACCAACGGACACTGCCCCTTGTGTTATAATGTATAAATTATATATATGTAAAAGAATATATATAAAAAAGTATATTTATATAAAATATTAATATATGAACCTAATATATGACAGTAAACATTAGTTCCCACAAGAGACCCCTACCCTAGATCACATCATATATATTTACAAAGAATGTATATATATGTATATAATACACTACTCACAAAACATATGTATGTGTAAATATAAATCTCTCACTAAGATGACCGAATAAATATACACATAAAAGATCAAACAAGGTTGATGTGTGTGGTGCCCTAAATGAAGAAATTTTACCATAGTAAAGTGTCCCTATCTTAGTAAACTGTTCAATTTAAGTACGCACATAATTGAACAATATTCATTAAGGCCAGGCACTTTATGTGCTGCCAAACGTAACTGCCAACATAGTTCTTTCTTTTCTAGTTGTAATCTAAGTAGATTTTCGTTGACAAGATTAGTGTTGTCAATCACAACTTGGTCGATGACCATGAAGTCAAACACGTGACCTGCATTCTGGTTACAGTGTTTTGCAAGGGCATTTTCATCCTTGTTGTTGTTAATCGCGTAGCCATGTTCATATACCCTATCTCTCAGACGCCTGTCTGTCTTACCTATATAAAATGCGGGGCACTGTTTGCACTGTGCCAAATATACCACACGTTTGCTGTTACAATTGTAACGTTTCCAAACTCTAAAGGTGCCATAACCTGTTATAAATGAGTCAGAAGTGTTGATATGTGCACACTGCCTACATGCCCCGCATTTTTGGGTGCCCCTCTTAGTTTTAGGTCCTATAGGCTTCCTTTCGAGAAGGTCTTTCATATTACTACCCCTCTTAAAGGTGATAGTAGGTCCAAATTTAAAAATTTGTGTTGACTCTTTCTCCAAAGATAAACAAAACCAATATTTCCTCACCACCTTAGAAATCTCAGGGGCCTCTGGACAATAGGTAAAAACAAATGAGTTTGTATAGTTATTGTGCCTACCTAGTGTCTCAACTACAGTGACCCCAGGGTTATTAACAAAGTTAGGACTTTGAGTAGCAAGTCCTATTTCATTATATCCATTAGGTTGGTCAACTCTACTCTGAATCCCCAATATTGCTTCGTACACCCTGTGTTCTCTTTTTGAAATGACTTCACTAAATATACTTTCCAGAAATGAACCTGGATATCCTCGATGCCGAAACATCTGGTACAAGTTGTCACATTCTTTAATGAAGTCCTCTTCAAGTGTGGTCATCCTGGCTATCCTTACCAATTGGCCTTTTACCACTGATTTCTTTTGGTGGTGAGGATGAGAACTTGAAAAATGCAAGTATGTATTTGAAAATGTGCTTTTCCTATATATTTTAGATGTATACTGGTCTCGGTTTTTACTTAGGAGAATATCCAAAAAGCAAATGTCATTTTCTCGAAAGTTCATAGTAAACTTAAGGAAACCTGTAGTGGAATTCAGAAATTTCACTAATTCCCGTGCGTCTGTCTCATCTCCTTTCAAAAGAATGAAGATGTCATCCAGGTATCTTTTATACAAGTAAATGCTTGGTTTCCTAGTGCTAGTAAGCACATAGGATGTCTCCCAGTGGGCCATAACTAAATTTGCAAAGCTTGCGCCCACTGGTGACCCCATGGCCACCCCTATTTTTTGTAAAAACAACTTGTCTTCAAAGGAGACAAAGTTGTTTTTCAAAATGATGTTCAGTAATTGCTCAACTAAATTACATTGGTCACTAGTAGCACCCTTTGACCCTATAAATTCTACAACCCACTCAATCCCCAGGTCGTGAGGGATGCTAGAATAAAGGTCGCACACATCGACTGTTAAAAAATTAAGGGAACAGTCGAATGCCACTTCTCGCATACTTTCAAGAAAGGACCATGAGTCTTTTAGGATTTGACTTTCCTCTTCTACATACTTTTTAAGGATTGAGTCAACCAGTTTAGCAGCAGGGTAAGTGATTGATTGACGGGCGTCAACAAGTGTACGAAAAGGAGGGTTCCTCAAATCTTTATGGAGTTTCGGAATCCCAAACATTTTTGGGATTCTAGGGGCAAGCATTATTTAATATTGATTTTGTTCTCCTGTAATTAACCCATCGATAAAAAGGTCGTTTATATGTGACTTAATGTAATGGTATGCTTGATTAAGCTGATTCCTACTAACTACCTCATAGGTATCCCTTTCCAGTAGTGTCAGCATGATGTTTACATAATCCACATTATATACTATTGCTAAACCACCTCCCTTGTCCGGTTTCATCAATCTCACCGGTAACTTCCTGAACAAAGTCAACAACTCTTGTTCATCCTTAGAAATGTTATACTGATAGTTGTTGTTCATTCTAGAAGTTATTTCCCTAAATTCTAACTCACAAAGTTGTTCGAACAGGTAAAGTGAGTTGTTTAAGGGTGGGTTAAAACTACTGGGGACACGTAGTGGATCAACCAAAAAATTAGAGTCAGAGTTACCAAAAATCATGTTGAGGTTAAGCTTCCTGATGAACATTTTAAAATCAATTAACAAATTCACAATATTGCAAGCCTGTGAGGGTACAAAAGTTAATCCTTTTGCAAAAAGTTCTACTAGTCCACTGTCAACATGACACTCGGTATAGTTATAAATTTTAAAGTCAGCATCCTTATTAGTCACAACCTCAAATAAAGTTAGTCCCACTGTTGGTTGTTGCTCCGCGTGTTGTAACGTCTCCTCGGGGCTGTTGATCGTTTCGATTTCCAACTTGCCCCCCTCCCCTCTCTGTAGTTTTTTTGGGGACCTTGGATAGCCCAGTCATCATCTTCAAAAACATCAAGAATAGCGTCAGGGTCATTTGAGCCTTCCGCCCCCATGACATGTTCTTCAATGACCCCATGGTCATCTGCATTTTGACCAAGTCTACTATTACCCTGTCTGGTCTGATGTCCTGTGGGTTGATTTCTTTGTTTTTTAAAAATAGGGTTGCGTTGCCTTGGCCGTGTATGTGCACCAACAGGTTTAGGAAACGCCAGACCCTCACCATAGGCCCTTAAATCCCTGTTAAGTTTTTTAATTTTCGTCGCCTTCAGTTTTGTCATCTGTTGAGCAATACTAGATAGAGTTCGACTGAATTCGAACTCATATCTATGGAAGTCCAGGTCACCCTTAATCTCCCTTTCGAGTGTTGTTGTCTCAATGGTCAAACTATCAAGTTCAATTTGGTAATGCTTGACCATACATTTAAGAATAACTAACCCGTGATTATTAAACAGTCCTATCAGTTCGTTGTGAAAGTCAGAACCAAATTCTAGCCCATTCGGATACACAAACAGCCTCAGGCCCTTAGGGACTATTTTTTTCTTTTATACATTTATTCAGATAATTAAGTTCCAGTTGTTTTTTCTTAATTCTAAAAAGTTTGTTATCAAAGATTTTGAGCTTCTCGGCCAGAGAAGCATCACTTACTGTTTCAGTGTAATCCTGGGCATCATTGTCCAAGTTTTCCATATTAAGCTCATCGTTTAACCAATTCCGTGGATCAAAGTTGTTACTTAGACTTATTTCAGGTCTTATAATTCCTCCCCCGATAGGACCGCGAGGTTGTGTCCTGGATTGGTGGTTAGAACTACCTTGTGTTTGTACTGGACTCCGTACCGTGTTCGTAGCTGTGATCGCTCCCTGTTGGTTAGTAAAACTCACGCTATCCACCTTCTCCGATAATCGGTCCAGACGTGTATTTATCAATTCCAAAAGTTGAGTAAGGTTACCTTGAGTAAGGGTTTCCCCTTCCTGTGTATTCACCATCCTCGATACGTGTGCACCAACCCTCGAGACAAACTAGGAACCAAAGGTGCAGGAAATGTAACAAAACAACACTCAGTAACAGGATAGGTGCCACAAATGTATCCAAGGTAGCGGACTTCCAAATGAAAGTGACAATACAAAAATTAGTTCAAAAGCACTGCAGTAATAATCCACACTGTTCCGTCTGGTGTCAAATAAAATCCGGTAGTTTAATAATAACCAAAGCGTAAAAACCAAGAACAAAGCAAATAACGTAAAACGCTCAAAAACGTGTTTTTCGTTCAGTACACTGCCCGAACTTCTTCAGACTTACAACAGT
Organism: Protopterus annectens; assembly: GCF_019279795.1. Lineage (NCBI taxonomy): Eukaryota > Metazoa > Chordata > Ceratodontiformes > Protopteridae > Protopterus > Protopterus annectens. The sequence goes on from NC_056735.1 coordinate 1,957,675,112, forward strand.
GCTGCAAACATACTCTATTTAAATGCTTTTGTTGATGTATTTAATTGATTAACGCAATGCTCAATGAACGTCCAGCCAACCAGCCACCTGCAGGTAAATTGAGTCAGAAGGACACAACCACCAATATAGTAAAAGACAACAGGGGTAGTATTCTTGACAGTGATTAAGAATTAGTCTAAAAATTAGTGCAATAGTAAATGAAATTAACTTATCAAACAAATATCTTAATAACACAAAACAACAGTGTCCGAAGACCAACGGACACTGCCCCTTGTGTTATAATGTATAAATTATATATATGTAAAAGAATATATATAAAAAAGTATATTTATATAAAATATTAATATATGAACCTAATATATGACAGTAAACATTAGTTCCCACAAGAGACCCCTACCCTAGATCACATCATATATATTTACAAAGAATGTATATATATGTATATAATACACTACTCACAAAACATATGTATGTGTAAATATAAATCTCTCACTAAGATGACCGAATAAATATACACATAACAGATCAAACAAGGTTGATGTGTGTGGTGCCCTAAATGAAGAAATTTTACCATAGTAAAGTGTCCCTATCTTAGTAAACTGTTCAATTTAAGTATGCACATAATTGAACAATATTCATTAAGGCCAGGCACTTTATGTGCTGCCAAACGTAACTGCCAACATAGTTCTTTCTTTTCTAGTTGTAATCTAAGTAGATTTTCGTTGACAAGATTAGTGTTGTCAATCACAACTTGGTCGATGACCATGAAGTCAAACACGTGACCTGCATTCTGGTTACAGTGTTTTGCAAGGGCATTTTCATCCTTGTTGTTGTTAATCGCGTAGCCATGTTCATATACCCTATCTCTCAGACGCCTGTCTGTCTTACCTATATAAAATGCGGGGCACTGTTTGCACTGTGCCAAATATACCACACGTTTGCTGTTACAATTGTAACATTTCCAAACTCTAAAGGTGCCATAACCTGTTATAAATGAGTCAGAAGTGTTGATATGTGCACACTGCCTACATGCCCCGCATTTTTGGGTGCCCCCCTTAGTTTTAGGTCCTACAGGCTTCCTTTCAAGAAGGTCCTTCATATTACTACCCCTCTTAAAGGTGATAGTAGGTCCAAATTTAAAAATTTGTGTTGACTCTTTCTCCAAAGATAAACAAAACCAATATTTCCTCACCACCTTAAAAATCTCAGGGGCCTCTGGACAATAGGTAAAAACAAATGAGTTTGTATAGTTATTGTGCCTACCTAGTGTCTCAACTACAGCGACCCCAGGGTTATTAACAACGTTAGGACTTTGAGTAGCAAGTCCTATTTCATTATATCCATTAGGTTGGTCAACTCTACTCTGAATCCCCAATATTGCTTCGTACACCCTGTGTTCTCTTTTTGAAATGACTTCACTAAATATACTTTCCAGAAATGAACCTGGATATCCTCGATGCCGAAACATCTGGTACAAGTTGTCACATTCTTTAATGAAGTCCTCTTCAAGTGTGGTCATCCTGGCTATCCTTACCAATTGGCTTTTTACCACTGATTTCTTTTGGTGGTGAGGATGAGAACTTGAAAAATGCAAGTATGTATTTGAAAATGTGCTTTTCCTATATATTTTAGATGTATACTGGTCTCGGTTTTTACTTAGGAGAATATCCAAAAAGCAAATGTCATTTTCTCGAAAGTTCATAGTAAACTTAAGGAAACCTGTAGTGGAATTCAGAAATTTCACTAATTCCCGTGCGTCTGTCTCATCTCCTTTCAAAAGAATGAAGATGTCATCCAGGTATCTTTTATACAAGTAAATGCTTGATTTCCAAGTGCTAGTAAGCACATAGGATGTCTCCCAGTGGGCCATAACTAAATTTGCAAAGCTTGCGCCCACTGGTGACCCCATGGTCACCCCTATTTTTTGTAAAAACAACTTGTCTTCAAAGGAGACAAAGTTGTTTTTCAAAATGATGTCCAGTAATTGCTCAACTAAATTACATTGGTCACTAGTAGCACCCTTTGACCCTATAAATTCTACAACCCACTCAATCCCAAAGGTCAAAGGGTGCTACTAGTGCTACAACTCAATAGAACATAAATAATTATATAATTATATAATACACTGTTTTAAGTATAAAATAATTCATTTTATAAAATAATTCATTTTTTAAAAACAAGTATTTAAATAAGTTTATGGTTTTATTGTAGTGTTCTGTTTATTGGATGTACTCAGACCATGTGATTTATTTTGTGGGTATTTATATCAATACTGTTTTGTGTTAATCTTCTCTGATGAAGTTCATTTGGAATTAAATGTGAACGAAACGCGTATAAGAAGGTGTATTTCTTGGCTTTATGTCTCTGGACTTGCCTGGTATTTCTTATTTGGTTTGGAGTGTTTTTTCATACATTCAAGTGTTTTTTGTCTGCCAGGCATGGCTAGTGATATTTCTAGCCAGGATGTTCTACTGAATCTGAGTACTCATTCGGTTCCCGAGTCGGGGAGTACGTTGCAAGAACTAATTCAAATCACTATTGCTGAAGCTGTTCGCGACGCCCTGGCCCGGCAGATGGGAGCCGGTAATCCAAACGTGAAAACCAACGATACTTTGGTTTGCCCAGGAACCAAAGGAACTGTTTTTAATCAAGTTCAACGTAGTTTGAATGACCAGACACATGTTCATGACGAAAATCCATCATGTTCGGTTACATCTGTAGCCGGCACTGCAGTAAGCGAGACGCGGGACCTCTTGGCTTGTAACGATAAAGTTATCGAACAGACTTTTAGGACTATGGATAACCCATTTAGTGCACTAAACGAAGATAACAACAAGCAAGTAAGTTCAAAAGCTAGTATGTCTAGTGAGGACATGACTTCAACATGTAAACAAGACATTTTTTCTTTAGAGAAGTTATGTTCCAAATGTGTGTCGCTGCAACTAGAGATTTTTTACCTTGAAGAAAATGTTCGTTTAAAGTGTGTACCTTTTGGGCTGAGAAGTTTCAAATTTCCAAACTGTGTTACACAGGGCGACCCACTTTATTTGCAGTTGGTCGAGTTATTCAATAACACTGGCTTAGAGTTTATGAAGCTTTTGATTGAACATTACAAGATAGAACTGGTGTCCTTTAGGAAACAAAGTGAAGTCTTAGACGCCAAAATCAGAGCTTCTCAGGTATTTAATCAGTTTGCCACTGTGTACTATGGTATTAATGCCAAAATGGAAAGAATTCGAGCTTCCATCGTAGATAGGAAGCAGAAGAAGTTAAAGAGAGACTTGTTAGCCTATGATAACAACACGGCATATTGTATTAAGAGAAAGCACGTTCAAGGTAGCACTTCTAACGAACCAAATCATAATATAACTGTTTCTAATCATGATAACCTAGTTACAAACAATGTTCCTAACATGGAAGAAAGTGTATGTGGCTCACCTTCAGTCTCACTGCTACAGAGTAGCTCCCTCCCTGACATAACCATCTCACCAGTCCTGGCTGCAAGTATGTGGTCTTTCTGGGTCTCCTCAGGCTACCACATCCACATGCTTGCCTCAAAGCCCGACGGCATGTAACTGCATTAACACATGGTACTAACTGCATTTTGTAAATTTGTTTCTCTTTTGAATTTATCTTTCTTTCTTTGTGTTTTTATTAATTCCAATTTTTTCCTATATCTTAGAGTAATAGTTTTTTTATGTTATGTACTTAGTATTTAGTGGAGCTTTTCTCCTCGGGCCTCTGCTGAAAATGGACATGTATCCAGCCAGACTAGCCCGGTCAACAAATGTAAAATAAATAAATAAATAAATACTGCCTTATCCAAATACTTCCCTATCACAATATCTGCAGGTTGGTAGTTTGGCACCCCTGTTGTCTCAAGACAACCTACTATTGGCATTTTGTCTTTCCCACTTACTGGCTCTCCCACCTTTTATTCCCCACCTTGCCTCTATGGACATCTATATGCAACATGCCCCCACTGGTTGCATTCAAAACATTTAACTCTAGATATTGGATGTGTACCTGGACAGGTGGCTTCCCCTGTTACTGTCAGATTATGTTGGGGCAGTCTGGGCTGCCCACCACGTGTTCCTTTAGACCCATGAGCAACACTGGGTGTCCCTTTCCTGTGCATTGATGTCCTGCTTGCTAGGCATAGGTCTCCCTTCTTGGCAAACTCATCTGAAGTACCATATTGTCTATCAGCTAACCAGATCCTCATGTCCTCAGTAAAAGTGCTAAGGGCTTGTTCCTTCACCAAAATGTCTGCCAGTCCTTCAAAAGTGGTGACCTGACATCCACTCACCCACCTATGAAAATTAGTGCTTAGTTCAGCAATATATTCACACACATTTTCATCTGCCTTGCACCTATGCTCACAAAATCTTTTCCTATAAGCCTCTGGTGTTAGCTTAAAAATTCTAGCAAACAATTCTTAACAGCAGTATAATCAAAAAATTCATGATCAGATAATTTAGACAGCATAGTTACAGCTTTACCATGGAGAAAGGGGGTCAGAAACCATACCCAGAGCCTTTGGTCATCATTATATTGTATTCATACCCTCTCAAACATATGAATGAAATTATCAAAATTATCCCTCTCTGTAAACTCTGGAAGAAATTTACTGACCTTTTGTGCTTCTGGGGTCCAGTTACTCCCTTCCCCAGAGTCAGCATCTCCTTTTCATGCTGCCTGTCCTTCTCCTTATCCTCAACTTCCAAGCATATCTGTTTCTCATTCTCTTCAGCCTGTAGACATCTCAATCTCTCCACTGCTTCTGTTTCCAAATGCCTGGCCTCCAACTCAAGTCTTTTTACCTCCAAATAGATCTTTAAGTCCTCTGCAGAAAGATTGAACTTATCATTATCTGAGTGTTCTACATCTCCGCGACCAGACTGATCATCCTCCTGACTGCAATTCTCAGATGCAGCTGTGACCAAAACTGGAATCATGTCTGTTTAAGTCAGGTTTTCATACACCAGTCCTTTAGCCTGGTAAATTTCAGCCAACTGGCTCCTTGTCAGCTTGCCATATTCCTCTGTTGACATGCTTGCCTGTTCTCCCTGACTAAGCTAACAAAATAAATCAAACATTTGTGATCTGAACTCTGAATATTCACTGCATGGCTGATTTAGAGTACAAAAACATCTTCATTGATCACTGTACACAAGCTACAGGGAATTCATCATCCAGACCACTACAAGCCAATTAGTATGTGATGTGGCTAACTCACCACTATCAAAAAATTAATATTTGATGTGGATATCCCACCACTGCCAAACAATTAATATGCAGTGTAGATATCCCACCACTGCCAACCAATTAATATGTGACAACCGCACACTGGCCCAGTAATCAAGGAGCCTCCATACTCACCACTAACACCAGTGAGGGGCATGCACATTGGGGGCATAATAGGTACACACACAGTAAAGTACAATTTCCCTCAAGAGCCCACAGAGATCACAGTCAGTCTGGGACTGGTTTCTCCCTTTCTCTCCAGCTCCCAAATAAGACTCCCCACTGGAACAGCTATAGGGTTCAGATCCCAGCTGAGTAGTCAAGCCAAAACCTCCAGTACCCTCTCTGTCCAACCAGTGCTTCATGTCCCTGCCAAAGTAGCTGACACACACAGACTTTGATGTTTGGTTTATATACAAACACACAGACACTCCTGGGGAAGGCTGGCAAAGGTTCTCCAGCTATGCCAGGCTATAAGGTAGTAATCACTGCCACCAACTACTCTTATCAACTACTAATAAGGCCCTTCCCAAAGGGTGACCAATTTTATTGTGTAATATTACTATTACCCAAATAGTAAGCGTGACTGAGCAGCAAGACTATTGGAGTGGCTTGGACAGTATCACCAAATACATGCAAGTACTCTAGAGCTTAAATTATCTCTACACAAAACAGCCACAGTTGAAAGGTTTAAAAATATTTAATAATAAATAATAAAAACACAAGACAAATCTCATCAATTAACACAGTGCTAATCAAGAGTTCAGAGACCACAGGAAACGTTTCAAACAATATTGTAGGATAATCTGCCATACATATAGAAAAACAGCTAGAGTAATCTGGCTAAATTCCTATCTAACTCTAAGAGAAATACTAAGTTCTAAATAATTACTTTACATACAGAGCAAAGCAAGCCTGGTGAGTTGTCATCAGCTTTAGACAAAATCCCAAATGCTGTCCTTTCTTTCTGTCCTTAAATTGATAACACAGTACTGCTGAGTTATTACAGGTTACATAATTCTTAACAGTTCTGATTTCGTTTTCCAGGCTCACGGAACTTGACATTTACATTTCTTTTTGTAATCTACATCTGCAGGAAGCCACAGCAATAATATAACTTTTACATGTAAAATCTAGTAATTAACTCTTGTCCTAAGACAATAGAAATAATTCCTTAGTCCAGACATCCTGTCTCCAAGCTTGAGATCAAACAGTCTTAAAATGCTTGACTTATCAGCTTTCTTCCAACAGTGTGCATTGTTGTTACATTTTTAAAGCTCAGAACATAACACAATTTTCTTACATTTCTTACACAAGCCTGTGAATCCTATTAATATTTACAATGACATAGAATTATTTGCAAAATCCTATCTACCTTGGCTGGCAGCCTTCACAACCAGACTAACACCCCCACCCTTACCTCCCCACCTAGACTCTTAACCCAACTATACTACCACCACTACTAACCACAGTCAGAAATAGCTAGTTATCTTTACATACTTTAACATCTTGTCTGACAACGTTGTTACTACTATTATAAATGACAAGAAACTATCTTAACTGGCAACATTTTCTGTATATACTGTTGATAATCAATATCTTGTTATTGTATTAAAGCCAGCAACCTGTAATGTTGTTTATTATTGCTGCAACTTTGTATCTCTATCATGTACATGATGTGGAGCTTTTCGCCCCGGGCATCTGCTGAGAAAAGACCTGCGTCCAGTCGGAATTTCCCGGTAAACAAATGTAAATAAATAAATAAATAAATAAACAAAATTGTTGCTTCATAAATAAATCTATGGATATATTCCTTGAATGTCTGTACTATGTTGTTGCAGTCACTTATTACATTAATTGCAGATGTCCCCTGCAGTCACAGCTATTAGGTTCTGTTCCCATGGCCTGGCAACTAAGGCACGATGGCTCTCTACTTTATGAACTGCTCATAATCACACCTCTCAAGTGTCGCAATATCTCGTACTGAAATTAATATTACACACTCTTTTACAGGATTACGACAGACATACTTGGAATGCAAAGTCTTACCAAATCCGCTTACAGAACTCCTTGATAGTTATATAAGTCTATATGATGTGCAAATGTTCTGTCTAGTTGTGTACCTTCATTTGCTAATGCTTGGCCCATACTGTCCCATGAAACAGCTTGATTGGTATGTACGTGTTACATCACTTATAGTAGCTTTGTAGTCGTTGTATGCAAAACTGACAATGCATTCCTGTACAGTTAATATTACCAGTGTTTTCAGGAATATAATCTGCAATGTCACTAATGGACTATTTTTCTCTCTCTCCCCAACCCTTATCTTCATGTATTTAATATTGTTATGTATTATTATTATTATAGTTTACTATTAACATATTTTATTAAAATAACTACATTTTGAGAACTATGGATTATTATTGCTATGTGTTATGCTTTCATATTGGCATATATTGTTAATTTAACCATTTTGTTGGCCTTATGCAGTTTATTATTATGTGTTATTATGCTGTCATATTAGCATATCTTGTTAAATTAATCGTGTGGTTGCCCTTATGCTTTAACTGTTACTAGCATGCTGTTAACATACTGACTGTTCTATTATTTCATGTCATGTCATACATAATATACATTGCTATGTATTTGGGTTAAATAATGTCACCAGGGCTGAGCTCTCAGTCGTTGTGCATAGGATAGTCCACCATGGCTATGACTGCTGCCTGCGCTGGATTGAGTACATGCTGGTCAACCTGGTGGGGCAGCCTTGCCTCGATGCCCAGTGACTAACAGTGCCCTGCCTGGGGCAGTGAAGGTGGAGTGCTGACAGTCCCATGGGTGGGGATGTGAGTCACATTGCTGCCGTCTGGAGGCTCATGAGACTTGAATTCCACAACACACTCCCTATCCAAGGTGCTCACCTACCTCATGTGTTACACACTGCCCCTGTCTGCTGTCTTGTCTGTTTGCAGATGCATCATCACCTACCCAACTTACCTCCCCCACACATGTCTATTTCCCTTCCCCAGCATTCCACTCTCACCATAAAAGAAAATGGACACCTGTCCCCAAAAAAAAATTTGTCCAATACATAGCTCTCCATTTAGCACGTGTCCACTGGACACATGTAATTTAGTACAACTGGGTTGACAAAGTAATTATGTTGTCCTCACCCCTTTCTCTGGTGTTTCAGAGACCAAATTCATCTACAAATTCTGTCAAAGTGCACAGTTATTGCTGTACAAGAAATGGGTAACTATGGTCCTTTCCTACACCCTTCATGCACATCCCTCCCTGCATTTCACTATGTTTTTCCCCTTGCTTGCCCCCATTTCACCACTTTCCTATCTCCCCTTTTTCCTTTCTTTATATCTTTTAGCTTGGTGCTACGCAGCATGCCACATTGCACAGTTTTGCTAAGCTCAGCTAAATAGAGCTATAAAGACTATATATGTTTATAACATTGTAAAACAACTGTACAGACTAAACATCTCTGCTATGTTTCAAACCCAAGCTCATCACACCTGCAGCACACTGCATTAACCCACCAGGCCACACAATTCTTAATTAAAACAGGTGGCTTAAACAAAACATAGTAATTGCCAGTTACAGTCATTAGGCCTGTTTCAGCAAAACTGCACATTGTCCTGCACTGTGCAAACTGGAATAAAAAGTAATGGAAAAAAATGGGAGGGTACCTTGGACTCTGGTGCAATAGTATACCACAAGACAGCCAAATACACAATAATGGATGTAACTGAGGCCTGGGATAGCAGGTAAATGTGCCCTTTTATCAGCAACATCTAGAAAGTCACCTGCTAAGGCATTCATGGCAAAATAAATTTTCAACTGGGACTCTGGTACAGAAATACATCCATATAAAGCCATGCACATACTGATGGATGTAGAAAATGTTTGTCACAACCTGTATGTGTGCACATATATCTTGCAAAACATCTGCTGCAACAGTAACTAAGAAGCTTAGTCTGTTAAATGCCTTGCATGAAGTACATTTTACCACACACAGCCCTGGGCTAAAAGCCAATGCTGTGTTGCATTTCAATTACATTATTGTGAAGACAACAATTAATGAATGACTCATGCACTCATTATCCACACAAAGCATTGCAAATTAAATAACTATTTTCAGTGCTGGAAGTCACAGGCCTGCAGAGGGACATGCTTCACATATCTGTATAGCATTATTATATGTCGCCTGGTACTCTGTTAACACAGTTGCCTAACATATGTACCATAAACACATGCCTTAATTCGAGTGTAAAGGGTACCCTCACCCTGGCTCTCCCTCTACAACAAGGCTGACACAGCTGACACAGATACACCTACAACTTGTTGTCCTTTAAAGTGTTCATACTCTCTGCCTATGTCTATTACCTGCAGCAGCTGCAGCCTGTGGTATACACAGCTCTGTGTAAAGGTTTCTGCTACAGACCTACTCTCTGCCATGATGCAGTCTCCTCACCCCAGTAATGTCCATCTCAACACCTAAGAAAGGGGCCCTGTTCTACATGAAGGCCTTATATATATTACTCAGTGGCTGCATGTCATTGGCTAATGATAGTACAATTCAGCTGTTTTGGCTGCAATTAGCATATCAGAGATACAGATTGGTTTAGAGGCAATTACCTGCTAATGAGAAGCATGTTAAAATGCAAGCACCTGGCAATGGGGAAACATTCTGTATGAGACTTTTATCACACAGAGCATGCCTTTGTGAAGCATTACTAGTAGCACATTTCAACCGAGGAGTACTGCACTCCACCAGGTATGTAACTGTTTTTTGTGTATAACAGGATGCAGATGGGAGGATAGAGCTATGGAAAATAGGGATTACAGCAGTAAGCAGTCTTAGACCTGTGGTAATGATATGTCATTGATATCCTGCTGTCTTACACCTACAGGGGACATGCAATACTTCAAGGTTGCATTGTCTATTGTCATTGTGGCACAGTGGTGTTGGACTGTCCTTTATTGTGGTTCTAATACGACACTGCTATTTGTCTGGCACTGGTCTTATAACATATTATTGGGTAGTTGGCCTTAAGGGACACACCAGAGTAGAATGGAGTGCTGGGTGTATGATCATACAGCAGAATTTCTCATGGCACACAGGGAAATACCTCAGTATTGATACTGTCTTGGTTGTATCCACACACGTAGTATGTTGTCACACTGTGGGGCATAACATGTGTGAGCAAGCCGTGGCTACTGTCAGCCATTATGTCCTTGCTGTATCGGTACATAGTGGACATTCACATATCTGATCCTGTAATGTGTTCTCCTTGTGTTGTCTTTCAGGAATAATGTACCATAGATTTCATGCCCCTTCTCAGATGCATAAAATAACATAATACTTGAAGGAGTAAGGCAGCATCATCACATCCTGCTATTCAGGGGGAGGAATAACAGGGAACAGCAGGCTACATTGTGGGCAGACCTTCTCTGGGATGTGAATGCAAGTGATCACCAGGGCAGGGCATATGAGCAGGTTCAACACCATGCAACACAGATAGTGAATGCTGCATGATGAAGGGAACTGATGTAGCCAGGGATCATTCCATCACCATTGGAGGGCCTGCTGTGGAACAACCACTCTCAGCCACTGAGGAATTCCTGGTGAACCTATGAACACATGACAGTTCCCAGGCATCCATCACATCATACATCATGGAAGTGGATGCCACAGTGTCTGCAGCAGAGGAGCATGCATGTAATCTTACTGTGATCACCACTGTAATAATGTAGCATTCATTGTGTCAGGCTGTACATGCTTATACATGGGTGTTAGGTTTATCTGCTTTGGGAGGGTGGGGTTTTAGCTATACACTCATACACAGAATGTCACCGATACATCAAGTAACACAGTACCTACTGTACATGTGAGATATATGCAAGTATTACCTTGTTGTGCTGCAATATGCAGTGGCACTGACAGTAACTCACCCTCAACTTTTTACAGATCCATCAGGTGTTGTCCAAGGCCATGGTCCTGCTCCTGGTTAGCTTGATACTTTTTGTTAAGGAACATATATATATATATATATATATATATATATATATATATATATATATATGTATATGCTATTAAAGTTAAGGACCAGAATAATACCCTATGCACACTTAAGTTAGTGTGTAACCAGAGTAGAATGTTTGTATGTTCCATTCTGGAATATTTACCCAAGGTTCTTAGGGTGGATAATCAAAGGAGTGTAGCTGAATAAACAGAAATACTTCTGCAGTTATAGTTAAGAGTGAATAAGCCTCCAGGTTTACATGAGGCAATTGATCTGACATGTATTTTGAAACCTGATATGTTGATGGTACATACCTTAGGCACTGACACCTATATTTGTATATATTTCTTAAGATAGGTTGCTGAGTTTTATGTATTGTTTTATCAAGTATAGTGTCATACTGAATAAGAAAAAGATAAACTGTACTGGTCAAGTGTCACTTGATGTACCTGGTATGCTTGTTATACAGTCATTGAGTTGAATGTGTATTTTGTATTGAGGAAGTCTGTGTGCATGAAATCGGAGATGAGAAGATGTGATACTGGTAATGCAGTTATTGATCCTCATTATTATGACTCTTGGTGGATTTTCCATACATAATAGTGCAGGTAGTAATGCATTGCTTTTTTCTTGGTTTTCACAGGTGACCGGGGGGGGGTTGGAGTCTCACCGCCACACAACCTGATGTCAGGGTCTCTTCAGACTCTGATGATGATGGTGGCTACAGTGAGGCACAGATGGGATGATTGGGGGTCAAATCTCACCCAGATGTTGATATTTCTCTTCTGCCCCTATTGTCAACACACACAGTCAGTATGCTCACACATACCCAGTCCCTACAGGCCACAGATATTGGACCATCAGAGGGTGGAGACATTGAACAGGATAGTGTGGCAACTATGGCTCCAGTGAGTGTAGACACTGGCTATAGCCAGAGACTTGGTGAGGTTGCAAACAGGTGGATTGACAGGGGTGCTTGTAGGATGACTGCTGTCTGTCCATGATATGTTGCAAGTGTCACATCACAAGTCACTCAGTACATGTTTCAGGCCATTATGGAGGTACAGGCATGTTCCGAATGGAACACTAGATGTATACTTAGCATTATGGATGCAGCACAGTCTGACATCCATGACTGCTTCGACCACATTGGGGACACCCTGGATCATTTTTTTGATGCAGTAGACAGATGGTGGGCTGGGACAGTGTCTTTCTTGGACTGCACATTGTCTGTGCTGGAATGTCTGGTTGGAGTTGGGCATCAGACCCATGGACATAGATCAGCAATACCATCTGCTGAGTCTCCACATGGCCATGGACAATCACGCTCCTGTAGTGACAGTACATCTAGTGTTACAAAGAGGAGTGTGTTGTCCACACCACAGCATGGCAGGCCATGGGGTTGTGGTCCTAGGTGGTCCCATGGGGGCATGGTCCCAGCAGACAGCAGTCAACATCAAGTACTAGCAATGCTTCTGACCTTGGGCATGGTAGTGTTAGTGCAACTCCTGGCAGAGCCAGTTCCCTTGCTCAGGGGTGGAGACGGTGAACTGTCAACTCTACCATGTATGGCCTGCAGCTGTCCAACATACACACGTGTAGGACTAGCACTGATCTTGACTGTGTACATGCACACACTCACACACCACTGTTACATGCAGGTCACCTACAGGTAGACAAGGCAACTCTTCATGGTCCATCTATCCTGCTACCCTTTCTAATTCACACACATGCTGTCAACTATTTGGGCAGCCTAGGCCTCCAGCATTCGCACACAACACCCTGTGCAAGTGATGATACCTGTGTCATATCCTTGTCATCCTTCCCATCAATGCAGATAAATGATGCTATGTGTCTGTTGCACAGAGTGACTATATTACTTGACATGTACTTGTGTAATGCAGTATTCTTTTGCCATGCCACTTGTAGTGGTCACCAACAGATATTGTATGCTGGCATGTGTCATGAGTACACAACATACTTTCGTGTACCTTATGTTGTATGATGTTGTACTAGCTTTATTGTTACACAATGACAGGCTGTGTCACAGAACTTGTATGTTTCTGTTTCAGGAGTCTGAGGGGATAACCTATGGACACACGGTGGCAATAAAGTGTCACAGAATGGAATGGCAGCACAGCTGGTGTATGACTTCAGCAGGTACAGCAGCATATGTGCATGGCTCCGTAGATTCATATGTGTATAACATTCTAACAAGGACAATGGCGGCAGTCAGCCTACACATGCATTCATAATTTGTGATAAGGTCTGCTACCCTTTATACGTGTCACCTAGATTTTTGGAACTTACACATCTACAAGGTGTGATGGATGGAGCTGACCCATCTACAAAT
>NC_056735.1:1957693746-1957736411 GCF_019279795.1 Protopterus annectens
TGTGTAGCATGGCATATACTGTGAATATATGTGCATATATTGCTGGAGAGGACTGCAGGGCTACACCAGATATATTGAGCCACCAGAAGCATAACTTCAGAAGCCCAAACACATGCTCTACGATGTTCATAGTTTGTGCGTGTGCCTCATTATGGTGTTCTTCTGTGGGTGTGTGTGCATTTCTGATGGGTGCCATCATCCACATTTCCATTGTGTAGCCAGCATCCCCCAGTAAATGGCCATGTAGGCCAGCACACATATTCATGATAATGCCCTGGGCATTGCACATGACCTGGCAGTTAGTAGAGTGGCACCCTTTGCGGTTGATGTAGATTCAAACCTCCTCACCGGGTTGTGCCTTGATGTGTACATGAGTGCATTCTATGGCAGCCAGTACCTCAGGTAGTGTGCTACATGGTAGAAGTGTTGCATATTGATGGCCCTTGCCTAAGGGGAGAGGAGAAAATAAATGTGCTTACTGGCATGTGGTAGCATGGCATCCAGGAAATGGTGGGTTACCATGGATGCTGATGCTTGTGAGACCTCCATCATGTCCCCAGTTGGTCTTTGGAAGGTACCTATGGCTATTATCTTAAGGGGTACACATAACTTTGTTTCCACTGGGATGGGTTCCCCTCTATTGGCTCTGGGTCTGAGTTGAGACCGGCAGAGCTCAGTGAGTTCTTGTAGTATATCCCTCTCCACCTTCCAGCACTCTACATTCTCCAGCTCATGTAGCTCTTGGAAGGGTACCCTGGGCCTGTACACTCTTCTCCTTCTTTGCCTAGGTCAATTGTCAGCAGCAGCATTGACTTCAGCACCTAGCACATATAGATGCAGCAGACCTGCAGCCGCCCCTAGCATTCTTTCAGTTAAAATTCCCAAGTCTAAACTCCAATGATGAAGAGTACAGAGGGAATTCCAGACTGTAGGGTGTATGCATTCTTTGTAGTGCTCTGCTGTACTTGCTGACTGTGTGATTGGCAACCTATCATGCATTACACCAGCCTAGTATATCATTAACATAATTTAATGGCCCTAGCTTAAGTTAAACAGGGGTCAAGTGTAATTAATATGTCATTGCCTTTTATATACACTCAGCACACAAATGCTTCATAGGTAAACAGAGCTTAGCACTTAGTGTACACACACCCCCAATACTTCCAGGCTCAGCACATTGGCGCACCATGCAAACATGTGGAAATGTGCGCCCCGTAGGTAAACAAAGCTTACCACTTAGTGTACACCCTTCCCCAAGACATCCACACTCAGCATGGAGGTACGCCCCACAGACAGGCACAGCTAAGCTCAAATCAGCTTAGAGGTTATTGGACCCACTCTCCCTTGATGTCAGCTACCTCTTGTGTGGATACCAGCATGGTTCTATGCTTATATGGAGGGGATATACAGACATGAATTCCCATTTGTGCTATTCATTTACTCCACCTCATTTGCGTAGGGATCTGTACTCAGACCCTGTAAACAACATGGTTCAAAGCCCTACTATGTAAGCAACAGCACCAATACACCATAGCAGATACTACACATAGGGTCATGTAATACCTTTCTGTCAAATAATATTACTTTTGTTTGCACACTGCGGCATGCCAAATAAACATGCACAGATTATTAAAAAAAAATATTTTAACTTATTCCTCTTATTTTTTCAGACACACAGTGGATAGTTTTGCTCATATCTATATGTGCTATGTGATTTCTATCCATCTACCTACATTTTTACAGCCCCTTTTGTCTGTCAACATTCCTGTACATGGAATTTTTCTATGTATACTACGGACACTGACATGAAGTCTGCAAAGCTGCCTATCTGCTTGCTGGATCGCTCTACCTGATTAATTTGCATGGAAATCATCTATTTATGAGGTGATTTGCATGGCACAGATATGTCTGTGTTGCCATGCTCATGCGTGCCACTCAGCTGTGTTTACTGAATCTACAATCTGCTTACTTTCATGTAAGCAGCATGGCATGATGCCTACATGGAAAATGAGATCATATAGGCTTTATTAAATTCCCTCCACAGACTTTGTGTTGTGGCTGATACCTGTTTTGATGGACTTCCTTTTTATTGTATGACATTCTACTTGATATGTGACAGTTATGCTGTCCATACAATGGGTAAACACAGCAGAAACAGACTGTAATATGTTTTCTGTAAAGGCTAACAATAATATCAAATAAAACATAATTGACAAACAGGCCATTAACCATATTATATAGGCAATAATCTCTCCCTCTGTCTGTATTGCCCTTTATTGCAGAGCTGTAGCTAGGCCAGATAATGCTTTGGGCAAACCTGCAAGGGGTGTCAGCACAACCAGTTGAGGAACACAAGAGATATGAAACTGTAATCACCCCAATGACTAAAACACACAATCCTAAAAGCAAATAAATTTTACATTTGCAATCTCAAGTTTGGACTTTGGCTGTGTAAATGACTAGCAGTACTGTGCTTGCAACCAGATGACAAACAAAAGTGGGAGACTAACCAGCAACTCTTCTGTGATATCAGTCATGCTACATAACAGCCTGCACTTGTAGAAGCTGTTTCCCTTACCCTACACTAGCTATGTTACTAATATTTTATACCCACTCTGATATATTGTAATGGAAGTGAATCATAAGCAAACATTCCTAAGATGCAAAGCTCCAGCATGGTTCATAGGTATATACTGGGCTAATAATCACCAGAGCCTTTATAAGCCTAGCCATTTTAATCTAAACCAGTTGTGCCCCTATTTATCATGAGCATTTATTAGGATGTGATATATTAGGAAGTTTAGAGTTTTATATGGGGGTATGTTGGTTTGGGCATTACTATCTGTCATTTTCTTTCAGAGACACAGGGGTCAGAACCAGGGTGAATTTCTTATTTCCCATCCATTGGACATGGTTATGCTTAAATAGGGTTAGTGATAGGTGCTGATTGATCCTGTTGATGGGATCCTTTTCCAGAGCCTGGGGATCCTCTGAGACACATATCTGTTTCACCAACATGTCTTATTTATGTACCAAGTAAAATGTAAATCATTGGATCCAGTGGTTCTTATGCTGTTTATTTTGTGGATGTGTAAAAGTCCATCAACGCTGGATCTACAGCATTGACATATACAGGTGCTATAGCTAATCTTACTGAATTAACTTTATACATCTGCCAACTATACTAGAGTCATTTAAAAGTAGCTTCCTCAACATAAAATCATAGCAGACCTCATCTCATCATGAATATTCATAGACAGTAGTGAACATTGAGAGGAGCTAGCAGGTAGGCCACTGATAATGGCAAAAGCCGGTACAACTAACTACTAACAACCTTCAAGGGCATGCAGCAATGATAGTGGCTACATGTGCGCCATATTATGAGGGCATACACCATGCTCTGGCTGAGTTGCCTCCTCCCCAGATAAATATGAATCGTACTGGACACTGGTCAGTGCATGTAGATCCAATATTTATTTATTTATTTTATTGTTTGTCTGTCTTTGTTGACATAGAAAATCAAACAAGGCAAGAACTCATTTTCAGCAGAGGCCCAGTGAGAAAAGATTCACACTGAAATTACATGTAGTACATAAGATACCAATCATTTCTCATATCCATATTACACAAATAAGCAAACAGAGATTTGCATATGTCTAGCATAATACCAACCAAAATTAAATAGAAAAGGGAAGAGTTTATATGCAAAATACCTTGAGGGTACTGGGGAGTTGCAGAAAATAATGTAACAATGGAGTTTTTTATTAGATATATGGATCAGATATGAAGAAAGAGTGGCAGTAATTAGAGATAATGCTGAACTTGTGCTTATTAAGAGTTAGTGGAACAGGTGTATAGAAAGTAGTGTGATTAGTCTGTGCATCAGAGGAGTGAAAAAGTGAAAAGTATTAGTGTGGTTAGTAAAATATATGGACAGAGGCAGAAATGGGTAAAAACAATGGAAAAATTACTGGCAAGAATAGTACATGGTGGAAACTCACCAGTACATCCGGAAGGGAAGTGCCTAATTTGTTGTAGGTGTTCATTAATACAGTTTTAATATATTTAGATTTTCTGTTTTAAGTAAGTGGAAAATGACTTCCACAGTACTGAGACATGGTGGGAGTGCAGACATTCTCCGGAAGTGTTGCAGCAGAGGTCTGTAGATGGATGATAGCACTATAGAGAGTTTTGTAGTGCTGGGCATTTATTCAGTATAAGAGGTTGTGCGAGGTGATTAATGGTGATTAGCTAGGTTAGGAAGATCAACTCAATTTAGTTATTTTAACACCAGACAGTGATTAGATTAATACGGCTGATTACCAGCAAATCTTGCTAGTCTGTTATATCATGCTGACAGTTTAGTTTCATTGGGGATGTTAATGTTTTATTATTTATTTATTTATTTTATTTTACATTTGTTGACCGGGCTAGTCCAGCTGGATAATTTCCATTTTCAGTGGAAGCCCGGGGAGAAAAGCTCCACAATTAAAACAAGGTTAAACATTTAAGCAACAATGCATACATTTTAGTGTAGTAGAAAATACAGCGAAAAAAAAAAAGGTAAAAAACAAATAGCCTAAGCTATATATTCATATATTTTTTTTTTTTTTTTTAGAACAGTACAGTAATTTATTCATTTGAAATAGCAGGGAAAGATAGTGATTTTTACGTAGGGAGGTATGGCTGAAGAGCGAAGAAGTCATTTAGTCTGGATTGGTACAGGAGCAGAGCCAGAAGTTGTTAAGATGTAATAGAAGTTGTTTTTGAAAAGTTGAAAGGATTCTAGTGAGGTAATGTGTGGGAGGAGGTTAGCCCATATTTTCCCTATGGAGTTTGAAAATAGACAGTTACCTGCTGAATTTGTAATTCTAGTTGTGGTGACTTGTATCTTTTCGCAGATCGCAACTGTTTCAAGTTTTTGTAGGGAGTAAGGAGGTTACTGAGAGCTGGTGTTTTTGTTGGTTGATAAAGAATGTTATGTGTAATTAAGAGTTGTTGATAGATAAGCTTGTTAGGTAGTTCTAACCATTGTAATTGTTTTAAGTTATTACAGTGGTGAGTTCTGTACTGGGATGCTGTGGCAAACGGGCTATATTATGATAGGATGTAGTTAGTTTTTCAGGTTACCTTTAGAGAGATTGGTGTAAATAGAGGAAGCATACAGTAGGGTGGAGATAAGATGTGATTGAGCTAAGGTGGTCCGTGCTTCTGGAGTAAGGAAGGGTTTTATTCTGTACAGTGAACCTATCTTTTATTTACTGCTTTTATAGTGTTATTGATATGACAATCATAGTTAAGATTATTATCAATAGTAACACCAAGCAGTTTGGTAGTAGAGTCTGGGGAGATAAGAGAATTGTCAGCTGCAGTAATAGTAAAATTTAGTTGAGGAGATTTGTGGGTAGGTGAGAATAGTAATAGTTTTGTTTTCTTGGAGTTGAGAAGGAGACATCTTTTTGAGAACCATGTTCAACGGTTGAAAAGGTAGATTGTGTGAGTGACTGGAGTTCAGATTGGGTGGGAGCTGTACAGATGATGGTAGAATCATCTGCATATTGTATGCAGGTAGTGTTATGGATAGATGATTGAAGATCATTAATAAAGATAGAGAATAAGAGTGGGCCTAATATTGATCCTTGAGGTACTCCTAAGGAGATAGGTAGTAGAGCAGATAGAGAATTTTTCCAGAGTACTGCTTGTTGTCGGTTTTCAAGGTAGGATGAGAACCACGTTAAGGAGGAAAACCCAAGGCAAGTGAGTTTAGTATGTGTAGGAGAAGTTTATGGTTGACCATGTCGAAGGCTTTTGACAGGTCTAGGAAAAGAGAAGCAGTTAGTTTGTTATTATTACGGTTACAGTTTATTGTGTTAGTAAAGGAAAGTAGTGCAGTGGTCGTACTATGTGAGGGTCTAAATCCATGTTGAGTGTTTGCTAGTAGGTTATTTTGAAGGAGATGGTTAAGTAGTTGTTTGTGTATACATTTTTCCATGATTTTAGCTAGTGGAGATAATAGTGCTATTGGGTAGTTAGAGAGGTCAGTGGATTTGCCTCCTTTATGTAAGGGTATGATGTGTGATATCTTCCAGATTGCTGGAAAATCACTTTCTTTATGGATCTGTTTATTAGGATCGAAACAGGGTAGGCTATAGCTTTGCTGCTACCTGAAGGAATTCAGCAGGAAGCTTATCTGCTGAGGGGTAGTGGGTTTAAGTTTTGTAAGAGATTGTATGTAGGACGTGGGTATGGGTTGAAGTTGAAGGGAAGGAATGACGTTGTTGGTGTTACTTAAGATCAGTTGGGAAGCATCAGGGGATAAATGGCTTGCTAGTGTTTGTATGGAAGTAGTAAAGAAGCTATTGAAGTTATTGGCTATTAAAGAGGGATTATCAGGGTCTAGATTCTATGGGTTAGGTGTTACTATTTTACCTGGGGTAAGTAGATGATTGATAGTAGATCAGAACCTTTTTGGTTCTTTTTTTGTGGATTGCTGAAGTTCTACATAGTAGTTCTTTTTGTCTGAAATAATAGCATTTTTGGTTTTGTTTCTCAGCTCTCTAAAGTTGTTTGTAATGTTTGTAATGTTTGTAAATACTCATTAGGCATAGAGTATTGATTGAAGAAGAGGGGCTGATACTAAGGTATATATGGCAGTATCTGTCAAGTTATGATTGACCCTATAGTATGATCCTAGTTTTTGGTGTTTTTTTTTTTTTTGGTTTTGATAGAATGAAGTATGCAATAGTCAAGCTTGAGATTGTCATGAATTGACTCCAAGATGTTTTGTCTGACTTGCAGTTGTTATTGTAGTGCTGTAACTTCAGATGCACGTTTCTGATTTAGGTACTATTTTGGGGTGAAGAGCATTAATTATTTTTGGGGGACTGAGAAGCAGATTAGAATTTTTGAGCTAAAATTCACTTCCTGTAAATTAGTTATGAATAAGGCGGAACAGATTAGAGTGGAATTGTCACCCTATTTTACCAGTGTAGCCAATTTGGTAGCAGTATCAAGTTTATATTTGAAGATGGTTAACAAAAGGGGGTCCATTACTGATCATTGAGGAACCTTGATGGAGACTGATTAAAATTCTATGACATCCTGTTGGCATTTAATTGACTTTTGCTGATTGGATAGATAGTTGTAGAACCAGGAATGAAAGAGAGTGAAAATCTTAGATTATCAAGTTCAGAGAGGAGTTTCTGGTGGGAGACAGCGTCAGTGGCTTTGGACATATCAAGGAACAGTGAAGAAACTAGGTTACTTTCATTTTGTTTTGATTAACTGCATAAGTAAAATTAAGTAGAGTTATTCTGGTACTGTGGTTAGCCTGATCCTGTATTGTTTTATAGAGACCAGATTGCATATAGTTATATTTTGCATATTAGCAGTGCATTTGTATATCTCTGTAGGATTTTTAAGAGAGATGATATAAAAGCTATGGCTCTGTAGTTTGTTACTCAGTTGCTAGTCCACCTTTATGAAGTACTATTATGAAGGATTTCCTTTTCAGTTGGAAAGAACTTTGTTTTCCACAACTGACCAACTGAAGTTAATGGAGATAAGGTAAGCTAGTGCATCTGCAGCAGTTTTTAAACATTTGGTTGTAAATTTGTTGGCAGCAATGGCTGTCGGCTTTAGTTTGGATAGATGCCATTATATGGCTGACATTGCACAGACCAAAAGGAAAAAGACTGATTGAGGTTTGCAAAATCAGTGGATAGTAAGAGGGAAAAACTAGGGTTATTATTCATCAGGAAATACTGTCTGGATAAAATGGTCATTGGATTGAGAAGCTATGAAATCATTTTTACTAGTAGTAGTAGTAGAACTGTTTGTTGTAGTTTGGACTGGATTCATTACTTTATTTAGTGATGACATGAATAATTTGGGATTATTTTGATGTTTATTTTGGACATTGTTGTAGTAATGTCTTTTTGTCTGTTTTAACAAGTGGCTTGGCGAGGTTTCTAAAATGCCTAAAGTTTTGGAAGGTGGTTTCTATTTTGTTTTAATTTTATTCTTTCCATATTTTGTGCCTTTGCAACATAAGATATTTGATCTCTTTTCTTAGCCACACTGCTGCTTTAGCTTTTTTTCCCTTTCTGTTATGAGTGAGGCTAATTCATTTAGAATTTTGAGTAAAGTGTACTTGAAGTAGTTGACTGCTTCATCTAGAGGCATTGCTCTTAGTATGTTCCAGTTGCAGATGGTCAGGGTTGAGATGAATGTTGCTTTGTTAATTCTGGTTAGATTATGTATTTGACTGTAAACAATATGTCTGGGTGAGTTAAATAATTCTCTTATTACATAGGTTGGGAAATGGTGACTAATTGTATCTGGGAAATACATACAGGATTTTACCTAACCTTGTTTGTTTGATAGAATCCAATTGAGCATGGACTCCATGTTAGTGTTTTTATTGTGTCAGGTGAGAGCACTAATCAGTTGGATAAAGCCAAATAAGTTTATAGACTCCATAGAGTCGTCGCCATTTACAGATTGACAGTCTATACTTAAATCAGTTAACATGAAGGCTTCTTGGTGAATGTTGTTGGTCATCCAGTCAAGGATATTTTCGGCTATATTAATCTTACTGCTTGGTGAGATATATATTGCTGAAATAAATATCAGCTTCTTTGGTTGATATTAAGGTGACAGAGTAGAACTTTGGCTTTGCTTTATTTTGGAAAATAAATGTTGATTGGTGTAATTTCTAATGTATTTTTGTAGATAATTGCTATACCACCAGCTCTCTTATGTTTCCTGTGTATTTTCAGTATGCTAAACCATTGAGAAGTTATTTCATTGCCATATTTATTCTATTAGCAATGTTTTAGTAGCCACTAAAATATCTGGAGAACAGAAAGCTAGACATGCCAGTTTCTAGCTTTTTCCAGCCCCCTGGTATAAAACGCGCTAAACGCGCGTTAGCACGATTTAGAGCGGAGCTGCCACTGTTGCACACTAGGGCAGTGCCGGTTAAGCAGGTTTAAACTATTCGGGCTACCTAAAGTCCACTCTTCAAATTTTCCCTTAAAACTACCTTCCTCGAACTATACTACTGATCAAATCAGCGTATCCTATAACTAAAAAGATCAACTCTACTTGACTCCAAGTAGACTATTCTCTATCTATTAAACCTAGCACTTGCTCCTACAGTACTTATTACCTTGATACGGCACTCTTGTCATAGATAGTACCCCAAAAAGGCAACCCCCCATTTCTCGGTCACCCACGCCCCGAATCTTTTTAAAGTTTTTCGTCTACCCTTCTAGCATGTCGAGGGATCAGTTGCTAGTGTCCTCTCCTGCTCAGCTGGTGAACCTGGGAATATTGAGGCAATGTTTCAATTGCCTCATGTACACAGACAACCCTTTCCTCCTCCCACAAAACACGAATACATGCGAGAGATGCAACTATACGGCCAAACTGGAGGCTGAGCTCTCTCAACATAGGACTGGCAAGACCAGTCAGGAGGAGAAGGTTACCACACACACTATAGACCCAGTCTCACATAGTACCATTACAACCTCAAATCATACACATAAACACACAAAGACATACTGGAGGCTCTGATCAAAAATCTACCAAAACAGCAGAGGCCACCAAAGCAGACACCCAAACAACCACCACCTCAGAACACAACACCTGCAACACATAGACCTCACAGTCAGAGTGTCAAACAGTCACAGCCCTTAAGGCCAAACACAATGCCAGACACACTAGTCATTGGTGACTCCATAGTCAGACACACTGATGTCCCGCTCACCAGACTGAGTAAGGAGGAGGTCACAGTAAGCTGCCTGTCGGGCTAGAATCCGCCACATAACGCAAGCACTCAGGTCTCTCAACAGCAGGTACAAATATGACTCAGTCATTGTCCACGCTGGTGTAAACGACCTGAGACGCACTCTCCTGGACTACATGAAAGAGACATTGAGGAGCTCTCTGATTATGTAGCACAGGCAGGTATGACCCTGACCTTGAGCAGTATCCTACCTTCACCAAGAATGATGCCACAATACAGAGATAAGATGATCAGCTTTAACAATTGGCTTAAACACTGGTGTCATTCAAAGGGGATCCAGTATCTGTCTGCCTGGGATGACATGCTGGACAAGCCACGCTGCTTCGCAAGGGACGGCTTGCACCTGTCACCCTGGGATTCGGATATTGGCAAAGGCTCTTGCCACCCCATAGTGCCTTTTTAGGCAAGGCTCAAATTCTAAACCTACCACCCTAGAACACAAAAAGGAAAAACTTAAGGGTAATGCTGCTCAATGCCAGAAGTCTAAATCTCAAAATGCACGCACTCGAGGCCCTTCTCAGTATGGAGAACATCGATGTCTGTGCTGTGACAGAAAACTGGTTCAAGGCTCCTGAGAGCACCCCAGCGCTATCAGGTTTTACCTCATATCATGCGTTCTGGCCCCAAAATCCGGACAATACCAAGAAAGGAGGGGGGGGTATCCATATTCATCAAGGACACCCACACCTCAAGACTGGTGGCAACGCACGATGCATCGGAGACCATCCAGGTGCAATTAACCATAGGCAAGACTGCTCTGCAAATTGTAGCATGTTACAGGCCACCCTCACAAACTCAGGAAACTCACATGGCCTTCCTGAAAACACTAGAGGGATAAATGTATCACCAAACACCATCATACTAGGTGACTTCAATTACCCTAATATAGACTGGGAACACTACTCAAGCCCAAACACCCTAGCCCAAAAGTTCCTGGAATTCATAAACTCAAATGCCATGGAACAACTAGTCACCATCCCCACAAGAGGAGATAACATACTTGATCTCATCATCACGAACATGGGAGCACAATGTTCAACACCGAAGTATACCCTCACTGGTGAGATCAGATCACAAACTAATCTCGCTGGAGGTCCTCATCCCACCCCACCTGAAATAAAAAGACCACAGTAAAGAACTTCTCAAAAGCCGACTTCACACTTCTAAAGACTAGTGTGGTCTCCTTTCAGGCCCCGAGCCATGGAAAACAATACTCAAGCTGCGGAATCACTTACAAACGCCTTCTACCAGCACCTGCAGGACTGCATGGATAAGGCAATCCCAAGCAAAACAAAGACTCTTTGTACCAAAGGCAAGCGTCCAGTCTGGTGGACCCCAGCCATAAACAAACTCTACAACAAAAGGAGGAAGCTACTACAAGATAGAGCAAAATCCTTAAAAGGTAAGACACCCTTGATCACTATAAGTAAAAAACTAAGAGCTCTCATAAAATCATCCAAAGCAAATTTCGAGAGAAAAATAGCTAAAGACTCAAAAGACAATCATAAGGCCTTCTTTAGCTATGTTAGAAACCTAGGAGGAAACTCCCAGATATGCTCAGAACTAGTTCAAAATGATGTGAAGATTACTGATCCTACAGACATTGCCAACATACTGGCTGACAGGTTCAGTGCAAACTTCTCCCCTCCCCAAAAGGAGAGATATCTATACCAAATGAGTGCAGCCCCCAAACATCTCCAGCCCAAGTGAGAACTGCTCTCTCCAAAGCAAAAACACAGCATCCATGGGACCCGATGGTGTCCCCGGCTGTGTGCTCCACGAACTCAATGAGGAATTAAACCCACAGCTAGGACAGCTGTTTAATCAAAGTCTTACCTCTGGATACACTCCAGGAGTGGCGCACTGCAACTGTGGTCCCACTTCACAAAGGCGGTGCCTCCACAGACCCTGGAAATTACCGCCCATTAGCTTGACAAGCCTTATCTGCAAAGCCATGGAGAGGATCATAATGGACCTCATAAATAAAGACATAGGGAATTTGCAGACTTTGGATCCAACCCAGTTTGGCTTTGTCAAAGGCAGATCATGCCTTTTAAACTTGGTTGACTTTTCGAAACAGTCACCAAAGCCATTGATGAGGGAAAGGCAGTCCATACAGCCTACCTCGATCTGGCTAAGGCCTTCGATACAATACCCCACTCAGGTATCATTGAAAAACTCATCAGCTTAAATGTTAACCCATACATCACAAGATGGGTTGCAAACTGGCTGAGTGACAGAACCCACAGGGTCAGAGTTGCTGGCGCCATGTCAGACTCAAAGCCTGTCACAAGTGGTGTCCCACAGGGCTCAGTCCTGGGCCCACTCTTGTTTGGCATCTACTTTTCTGAAGTACAAGCAAACACAGGAGGGTTATGGCTGACAAAGTTTGCAGATGACTGCAAACTGGGCCATAGTAGAAAACACATCTGACACAGATATCCTTCAGAAGGGTCTCACAGAAACAGATAACTGGTGCCAGAGCCACGGCCTAAAGTTAAATGCCAAAAAATGCATAGTCATACCCTTCGGGAAAAACAAGGTTACCCCTAGCTACCAAATAGGTGGCAATCCACTGAGCACAGAAGAAGTTATCAGGGACCTGGGGACCCAGGTTGATAGTAGTCTGTCATTCGACACCCATGTAGCTAAAGTAGTTAGGAAGTCCTTCTACATTGCCCACCTTATCATGAAGGGATTCTCATCTAGATCAAGGGAGGTCATAGTCTCCCTTTACTCATCACTCATCAGACCAATGATTGAGTACAATGCCCCATTCGGAATGTATCTGACCCGACACTTGCAGCAGCTGGAGAGGCCACAAAAGTTCCTCACCATAAGGATAAAGGGTCTCAAAAATCTGTCCTATGCTGCCCGACTGAAAGAACTCCAACTCTATTCAGTCGCTTACTGCTTGCTCAGAGGTGACCTTTGCCTAACATACAAGGCCATGTCAAACCCAGATTTGATGAATATGCTTCACCTCAAAAAATCTAGATCCATCAGAGCCACAAGGGCGGGAGACTTAAACCTCGACACGGCTATTAATAGGACGTGCTGGAGGGATAGATTCATCACCCAAAGACTCCCTATGCTGTGGAACAAAATCCCGGTACATGTGAGGCAGAGCACCTCGCTGGCCTTGTTCAAGAGAAATCTTGACCAATGGATGGGAGATCGCAGATATACCCCAGGAATTACCTCAGTGTCACTGCTCGACAGAGGCACAGCAAAATAATGGGTATAGTTCCCCATACTAAAGGGGTGGCGTAAGCCACAAAACAATGGGCTAGGCTTATAAATGCCCTCGGGCAGATAGCCTAGTATGAACCTATGAACCTATGCATGGATATCATGGATTTTATTGCAATACACATGACCAAACTGCTAAAATCATAGACTCATATGAAGTTGGCCAAGTGAAAGTCGGCCTGCAAGAAATATAGCATGTAGACTGTGGTAATAACTATGCATCAATATCCTCTCTGCCTTGACTTTCACCTCACATAGCTTTATTTTTTTAGTCTGTCTCCTTAAAAGATCACTATAGTAATGGTGACGCTTCATTAGATCTTGCAATCCCAATCTTATCTCTCAGCTCAGTTGCATGTGCTAGGGATCAGTTTTCTTAAATGGTCATTACAGTGGGTCTACCCTACTGGCTTAAGTGATCACTTGTGTGGAAACTGTGTTATAATTAAACAGATGGAATGGGATCTTGATATACCTTCAGTGGAGACTTTATTCACAATAATAAGTGATAATAACACATGGATCATTTAACAAATCACAATGAAGAAGATGAAACTCAGCAAGACCATGGTACATTGAAATATACATCTGACAGAAAAACTTTAATTAGCGTTGTGATCAGTGACTCTGGTACACATGATTATAATCAGGATACAGAACAGAGGAAGCATAAATATGTACAGCCTGCTGTTATAATTGTCAGTAAAGGCAAAACACGGGTAACCACCTGGCTCCACAGAAGGCCTCAGAAAGATGATTGATATGTCCATGCTGATAAGAATGAGGATGAGAGAAGGGAAATGAGTACTTAATAAGTAAACAACCTGAGATTAGGGAAGAGGGGAGGAAACAAAAAGTAATGTAGCAGATAATGTAGTTCCTGTAACACATAGATTTAAAAATGTCACATTAAGAGGAGTCCTACTATGTTAAACAAAATTAAAACATTAAAGAAACAAGGGGGGGTAAAAATGTCAAATAGTATTGGTCTCATAATACAGAGTCACTATGGCCTCCTGAACAGGAGCAGTGCTTGTCTGCATTATGACTTTGTTATGCACGAGTCAATCATGCGCTGCATGTGGGGGATGATGGAACCACTGCCAACAGTGGGCATCATACCACTGCCTCAAATGTGACCTTTTAGATGACAAAGACATCAGGATGTCTGGCATGGTTGATGTCTGAATCACATCACTGCCATCAAAGGGTGAAATAATAGAAAGAAACTGCATATAACTTTATTGCAGTAGCTAATTTACAAAGTACAACCTGGCACCAAAAGCATAAAAGGAATCTGCACTCCCTGGGTATGGACTTCCAATGTCCATACTCAGACTAGACTGCACACAGGCCATTTATAGAGCTATGGTTTTGGACAATCATCCTTGGTCCCTTTACCACCAGATTCTTTGTGACTCAATGGGCAGGATTCACGAAGGCTTGCACGGAGTGTAAGAGACGTGCAACACTCCATGCAAGCCTCGCGATCCAGGAACAGCCCTAAACTCTGTGTAAGAGACCAGCTAAAACGTCTCTTACACGGACTGGGCGTGGACAAGCTAAATACCTCACTTGCATTAGAAAGGTATGCAAATGAGGTATATTAGCGATCCACGAAGCAGAAACCAGTCCGTGTAGGAGACGTTTTAGCTGCAGAAATGTACTCAGTTGACAACTGAGTACATTTCTGCAAAATCCACAACGGAGCGATGTCAACTCCCAAAAAAGGTTGCATATGAATCAGGCAGCATGCCAATGGCCAAATATGTGGCCATTGGCAAGATAACCCGATGCAAAAATATTAAAAATATATATATTTTTTTCGGCAATCGCCAATGTTTAAACCCAGCGCAGCCCCGCGCAAACGGGCTGCGCTGTATAAAAGCATAAAAAAGAAGGGTATAAACCCACAAATGTGGGATTCATGTAATACATGGAATGACAATGCAGGGACCAGCAGACCAAAACCAACATGGCCACCGTGTAGTGGTTGCTAAGGGGGGAAGCTGAGTCTAAGACATGTAACTAAGCATTAGTAGGCAATCTTATGTAAATGAGGGTTAGGATACTGAATACCACAGTCACATAGCAAATGAGCACGGCCTGAGTAGTGTAAGAGATACAAAAGGGGGAGGAATAGAGTAGGAGATAGGTGACATCACTGGGGGGAATGGTAGAAAGAAACGCAGTTCATTGGAGGCCAGGGTAACATGACAGATGACAGGCACAGATCATGGAAAGAGGTGTGCCACTAGATAAGTCATGGAAAGACAAGAAATGGAAGGTGTACACTGTTACCTGCACTAAAGTTTCTTGCTGTCCGTGCATGCAGGCGCAATGAACCGCGAGTAAGGCAGTGTGCGCGCGTGTAAGGCAGTGTGAGTATGTTGGAAGCTGTTGGCAGACATGTAACAGTGTTTGCGTGGGTGTACACGCGTGTAAGACAGTCTGAGTATGTTGGAGGCTGTTGGCAGACGTGTAACAGTGTTTGCTGGTGTGCAGCGTGTAAGACAGTCTGAGTATGTTGGAGGCTGTTGGCAGACGTGTAACAGTGTTTGCGTGGGTGTACGCGTGTTTAAACCTGAATAAGTAGATCCTTAACCGTGTAAGCACGTGTGTGCGCGTTTAAGCCACTGTGAGCGTGTTTCAGATAGTATGCAAGTTGCTCCCCCCTGAGGAAACAGAGAGGAAAAAGAAAGCAACAGAATTAATAGGAGCTAGCAGGGATAACTGCTGAAGCTAGCAGGTGAAAATAATTAGAAGCAGGCAATTACACAGGCAAATTAGTAGCCCAGCCCAGCACTTAAAACACTGCAAACAGTAGTGCAGGATGTTGTCATTAAGAGACACTGCAAAACAGGAGTAAGCTAATAGAAGTGAAAACTGAAAAAGCTGAACTCAGAGCAGAAATGGTAGGGGCTGCCATAGCTGTCTTAATGAGACATAGGCGACTTGCTGAGGGTGGTGACAATGCAGATGGTGCCAGACAACCCACAGTGAGGAGACGGAGAAGAGTGTACAGGCCCAGGGTCACCTACCACGGGTTACATGAGCTGGAGATAGTAGAGCGCTATAGAGTGGACAGAGAGCTCCTGCAGCAGATTGTTGAGCTGTGCAGGCCACGCCTCACACACAGAACCAACAGAGGGGAACCCATCCCAGTGGAAACCAAGGTATGTGTTGGCCTAAGAATACTAGCAACAGGTACCTTCCAGAGACCAACTGGTGATATGATGGGGATATCACAGGCATCAGCCTCCAGGGTACTACACCAGTTCCTGGATGCCATGTCAGCACATGTTCGTGATCATGTATATTTCCCCAATGCCCGTGAGGTATTGGCCAGCAATATGCGTCTCTTCCAGCAAATAGCGGAATACCCTGAGGTACTGGGTGCTATAGACTGCACGCACATATGCATCAAAGCACCAGCAGGAGAGCGGGGTAGGGCCTACATAAACCGCAAGGGCTTCCCCTCCATCAACTGCCAGGTCATGTGTGATGCCCAGGGAATAATAATGAATGTGTGTGCTGGCTGCCCTGGCAGTTATCACGATTCCCACATCTGGCATTTGACGCAGCTGTACCAGACATTTGCCAATGGGGACATCCCACACGGACACCTATTGGGGGATGCAGGTTATGCACTGAAGCCGTGGCTGATGACACCCATCAGAAACGCACACACACCTGAACAGGAACGCCATAATGAGGCACACGCACAAACACGTAATGTGATAGAGCGTGTGTTTGGGCTGCTCAAGTCACGGTTCCGGTGTCTGGACACATCTGGTGGAGCCTTGCAGTACACACCAACTACATGTACCTAAATTGTCATGGTATGTGCTATGCTACATAATATGATCTTGTGAAAACAGCTGCAGCAGGACCAGCATAGGGCGGGCCCAAACAGCCCCCCACCATTGCCAAGGCCAGCACAGGCAGAGCGTGACTCAGAGGAGGAACAACCTGAACCTGTCCCAGTAGGCAGAAGGAGGCGTGCCCAGTATGCCCTGGCCTTGGCAAAGAGGCAATGCATGGCACATACATTGGCTCAGTAGGAACCTTGGGAATGATACCCCTCTCTGACTCACTCATATAGTAACAGGGATGCCTAACATGACACAACCTGCTCTTAAACATGTACAGGGAAGTGTAATATGCGCATCCGACAGA
The DNA here is from genome assembly GCF_019279795.1 of Protopterus annectens. Classification (NCBI taxonomy): domain Eukaryota; kingdom Metazoa; phylum Chordata; order Ceratodontiformes; family Protopteridae; genus Protopterus; species Protopterus annectens. The sequence goes on from NC_056735.1 coordinate 1,957,710,989, forward strand.
GGCAGCCCTGCTGCACCACCTGAGGCATGAATGCTATGTGTCAAGTAATGTAACACCAAGTACTATATGCACACCTGAGGACCCTGACTAACATCCTATCCTGACCAAGCATCATGCCACAACATGACAACGAGATGATCAAGTGCAACAATTGACTGAAGTATCGCAGTTAGTCAAAGGGGACCCAATGTGTGCCAGTCTGGGATGACATGCTGAGCATGACATGATGCACCACCCGCTAGGACTGGCGTGCACCTATCAGTGCAGGCCGTATGGATACTGGCAAAGGCTGTCGTCACCCACAGTGTGCCCTGAATAGGTAAGGCTCAAAAGACAAACCTATCTCCATAGGTACCAGAAGGGATAAGAATAAGATAATGGATAAGTTGAAACAGCAAGATGCATGCAGTCTGGACTCACCCAGTATGGAGAATGTTGATAACTGTGCTGTAACAGAACACTGAGGCAAGGCCCACAACAGCACCCTAACACTACCAGGTTACACCTCATACTGTGCTGTACAGCCGCAAAACTTGGAACAAGCTACAAAAGGAGGGTGACTAGCAAGAATTGTCAAGGATAACCACACCCCCATGTTGGTACCACAACAAAAAGCAGCATGGACTAGCCATGCTCAAGTAACAGTGGCTAAAACTGCCCCCCAGTTTATAGACTGCTACAGACTACTGTCCCAACACCAGGAACTGCGTCTGGCCTATGCTGGAATACATGAATATATCAAGTCCTCCAACCCACATTATATTGGGTGACTGCAAATACCCAGACATAGACTTGGAACATTATACTAGCTCCAACAGTGTCGGACAAAGGTTCATAGAATCCACAAACCAAAAGGCCCAGGAACAACGTACCACTCCCACAAGAGGGGTAAGCATACCGGATGTGATAATCAGCAACATGGGTACTGGATGTCAAGATGAGAAGTGTATTGCTCACTGGTAAAACCAGACCATAGAGTAATCACACTGGATATACAAAACCTGACCACAGTCCCTGGCCGGAAACCACAGTGGAAAACATGTGTTAAGCAATACCTGCACTCCTCCAAACTGATGGGGAATCCATTAAAGGTCCCTGCAGGTGCAAAATATGGGCCACACCTCAGAACCTGTAATACAGCCATTCCATGAACACTGCCAGGAATGCTTGGATTATGCAGTCCTAAATTAAAACAAGACACAGTGCCTAAATCTGGCATGGTGGACACCAGCCATAACCAAAACATGCAAGAGAACGAGGAAGCTACTACATGATAGAGCAAACATAAACAATGAAGTAAGCACAGATCAGTAGTATGGCAATAACATCTGTCCACACATGCAATCCACTAAGGCCAGCCACAACAAGTGGAATCTGTGAATCCCGAGGCAATGTCACACCTGGCCCAAGTACACAGACAACCCCCAACTCCACCCAAGAAATACAAAAATATGTGAGAGATGCAACCATCCATCCAAACTGGAGGCTGAGCTCCCTCAACTCAGTACTCCCAAAACACGTTAGTAGGAGAAGGTAACCACACACACCACAAACACAGTCCCACATAGACCTATCACAACTGCAAACCAAACACATAAACACAGACAAACATTCCCAGAGGCACAAATTACAAACACAGCACACCAACAGAGGCCTCTTAAGCAGACACCCAATCAAACAGCCCCCAAACATAGCACATGCAACACATAGCACACAAAGCTGGTGTGCCAAACAGTCACAGGCCAGAAGGAGAAACAACATGCCTGATACAGTTGTAATAGGTGACTCCATAGTCAGACACACTGCTGTCCTGCACACCAGACTGAACAAGGGAAAGGGTACAGTAAGCTGCCTGTAGGCTGCCACAACATGCCACATAACAGAAGTATGTAGGTCACTCCAAAGCAAGTAGAAATAGGATGCAGTCATAGTCCATGCTGGTGTGAATGACCTGAGATGTACCACCCTAGACTACAGGAAAAGAGACATAGATGAGCTATCTGATTATGTAGTCCAGGCCGGTATGACACTCACCGTTCGCAGCATCCTACCCATACCAAGAGTAATGCCACAGTACAAACACAAAATGATCAGTCATAGCAAGTGGCACACTTACTGGTGTTATTCCAAGGGGATGCAATGTCTGTCTGCCTGGGATGTCATGCTTGACAAGCCACGCAGCTGTCCTTGGGATGGCCTGCACCTGTTACCCCTGGGCGTCTGAATATTGGATAAGGCCTTTGCCACCTCCATAGAGCCTTTCGTAGGCAAGGCTGAAAAGACTGACCTACCACCCTACAAAACATAAGTGGGAAGAAACATAAGGGAAATGCTGACCAATGCCAGATGTGTACACCCCAATATGCATGCCCTCGAGGCCATCCCCAGAATGGAGAACATCGATGTCTGTGCAGTGACAGAATCCTGCTGCAAGCCTCCTGACAGCACACCAGCACTAAGGTTATACCACATATCATGTGTCATGGCCCCAAACCCTGGAACGAAACATAAAAGGAGGGTGAGTATCCATAGTCAGCACAGACACCCATACGTCCAGGTAACTGACAATGCACAAGGCATTGGAGTACACACGTGCAACTAACTGTAGGCAAGACTGCTGTGCAGTCTGTAGCATGCTACAGACCGCACTCTCACACACAATAACCCCACCCAGCCGTCCTGAAGACAATGGACAGTATGAATGTCCCACCAAATAACAAACAAGGTACCACAAATTACCACATAGGTGGTAAACCAGTATGTATAGAAAGAGGAACCAGGGACCTAGGGACACACGTGGACAGTAACCTGTTATGTGACACCCACATTGCCAATGTGGCTAGGAAGACTGTCTACATTTGACACCGTAGCAGGAAAGGAGTCACATCTACGGCAACAGAGGTCATTGTGCCCCTATACCTTTCTCCAATCACACCCATAATCCAGTACAATGCCTCATATGGGATGTATCTTACCTGACACCTGCAGCAGTTAGAAAGACCTCAAAGGTACCTCACCAATAGGATAAAGGGTCACAAATATATGTCATATGCTGCCTGGCTGTAGACACCCCAGCTGAATCCAGTCACATACGGCCTACACAGAGGCATTGCATGCCTGTTGTAGGAGGCCATGCCCAACACAGGAGTAATGGACATGCCCCACCCTAGAAAACACAAATCCACTGGAGCTGTGAGAGGGAGAGATGTCAACCTCAACTAATAATGAAATAGGATGTGCTGGTAATCCAGAGGCTCCCCACACCCTGGACCAGAATCCCATTCCATGTTAGGCAGAGCCCCTCACTGACACACTTCAACAGGAATCTTGCCAAGTGGATGGATGATTGTAGAGTTACACTGGGGGTCTTCACTGTGTCATGTCCAGACAGAGGCACAGCCAAGCAAAACATAAATGGCCATAATATGCACATAGCAAGGGGTGTCAAAAGCCACACACACTCTGGCTAGGCTAACAAATGCCCAGGGTAGATAGCCTAGTATGACCCTATGAACCTATGAAGATACAAATTGTACAGTACACTAAGGATAATCCCAAGGCTTTCACAACTGATGGTAGGAACCATGTTGGGAATTCACAGATATGCCCTGAATCACACAAATATCACAAACACACACACATACTGCCAACATACATCCTGACAGGTGCAGTGCAACCCCCCCCCCCTGAATGCATAATATCTATCCCAGCAGACTGCTGGCCCCCTGACATTGCAGATGCTGAGGTAACAGCCAACATCTACAAAGCAAAACACACAGCAGCAATGGTATGAGATGTTGTCCTGGGCTTAGTGCAACATGGACTCCAAGATGAATGGAATGCAAAACCACACTACTGCTCAATGTCAGCCTTACCACAGAATATGTACCCAAAGAGCAGTGTACAACAACAGTGGTCCTTCTCAACAAAGGTGTTGCCTGAATGGATACTGAACAGTACTACCCCAGAATCCTGAGAAGCTCGGTTTGCACAGCTATGGAAAGGATCAGCATGTACCACAGACATAAAGATATTGGGGACCTACTGACACCGGACCCAACCCAGTGTGGCCCACCCAAGTGCAGATCCTGCCCCTAACCATGTTTAACTCAATTGAAACAGCCATTAAGGTCAATGATGAGGGCAATGTGCTCCACACAGTGTATCTGGACCTTGCAAAGGCTTCTATACAATACCCTACGTGTTCATTATAGATAGGCTCACCAGCTTAAATATAAACCCACATGTCAGTAGAGGGGTTGCAAACCAGACCAATGACAGAACAGACATGGTCAGACATACTGCAGCCATGTCAGACTATAAACCAGATATAACTGGCATCCCACAAGGCCTTGTCCTGGGATCTCCCCCGTCTGGTATATATGTCCCATAGGTACAGGCAAACATGGAAGGACTGTGTCCGAACATGGTTGCAGAGGACTACAAACTGCTCACCACATATGATCCACCAGCTGACACAAGCATCCCACAAAAGGGCCACATAGAAACAGAAAACTGGTGCCATAGCCATGTCAGCAAGCTAAGTGCAGAAACGTGTATAGTCAACCCCCATGGATATACAGTAAGTGCCCACCAATTACCACATATGTGTTAACCCATTATGTAGTTAACATGTAATGAGAGACCTGGGGACACAAGGTGATAGATATCCTGCATTGGACAAACATGTGCTGTAGTGTTTACAGGAACATACCATATACCCACCTAATCACGAAGGCTGCCAGATCTAGATAAGGGAGGTCATTGTGGCTCTGCAGTCATCCATCATCAGCGGTACAATTGACTACAATCGCCCCTGTGGGATGTACCTCAGCAGACACCTCCATCAACTGTAAAGTCCCCAACAGTACCTCATCAGGAGTATCAAAGAGCTTGCCCAGATGCCATGTGTTGCCTGTGTTGCTGGCATCAATAAACATGCTGCACCTTGCACAATCTGAATGGCAGTGAGCTATGCACATGAGAGACCTGAACCCCAGCACTGACTTACATAGGACAACCTGTACTGTGCACCATAACACAGAAGCCACCCCAGCACAGGCTACCCATAGAGTCACATATCAATCTACCTCAATAGGAATCCAGATGAGTGGATGGGAGATGGTAGATTTAACCTGGGTACCACTGTCATGTCACAGGTAGACAGAGGCACAGTATACTAACCATGACATATGTCATGGCAAACTCCACTTGCAATGTGTGTTGAAGGACAAACATACTCTCCAACTAGCATTACACATGGACTAGGGCACATCACTAGTGTTTGCAAATGTACACCTATGTTGTGGAATACACTACCAATGTCGGACAAGCGTGGTGTAAGTAGTTCATATCTGAACAGAATGCAACATGGTCAGATGTACACAACTGGCCCATAACCAGGCTGTTGTGCCCACTATCGAAATGTAAAGCAGTGATAGCAGTAAAGCCTAGGATACTGCCCACCACAGTCAAAGTACTACCAGTACACTATACAGTACTACAGTGTTAGGTCAGTGTGAAAGGATGTTGACAACTGTATGCAAAGTATCCCATGCAAACACTGCAGGCACAGTATAACCCTGTTGTGTTCACACACAAAGCAGTTGTACCGTAACTACACAACATGACACACAACACACAACCATAAACGGGTGATAGTTGTTGAAGTTCACACCCATCCACAAATGTGGTGGGCTGCAGAGTCCAACATATGGAATGCTCACACTGGGCATGCTCACACACATTGACAACATGCCATGGGAAGGCTGAACTGGGCATGCTCACACACTTAGGCCAAAGTTCGGTGTAGCAGTTGGACACACATAGCTGGTATTGTTATGTTGTAATCCAGGAACCAACCACATTATAGCAGTCTGCCCAGTGCACACAGCTAGATGACTACAGAGACATACGTGATATAGTGGATCCCTCCCACATGCAAACATCTTCCACAGATGCACAAGTTGTTCATACAAACAGGGAATGTTATGGCAATAAAAATGTGCAAACAGTCTATCAGCAACAAATAATGTGCATTTGACAATTAAACATATGGGTTTAGAGGGCAACACTAGGCCGTTTGCCCTAGGGAATGACAGCTTAGCCAGAGTGTGCTTGGTGTCTGTCTCCCCACAGGATGCACATGCCCCTCTCTAAACACAGATGATGTCAGCACCCTATAAGTATAGCAGGAGGAAAGAAAATTCCCAGTAATCTGTATAGCGTGCTCCGCTAATGCGTCCATCTCAAGTGTCATAACATCGTTAGGTAGGGGTTTCAAATCCTGCAAATGCTCAGTGTGTGTGTGTGTAAGTCTGCGGGAGAGAAATGTCCCTTTTGGCAAATAGGAAAACACACTACAGGATGCACATTCCCTTTCTAAACATCGATGATGTCAGCACCCAATAAGTACAGCAGGAGAAAAAAAACCTCCCAGTAATGTGAATAGCGTGCTCCGCTAATGTGTCCGTCTCAAGTGTCATAGCATAGCTAGATAGGGGTTTGAATCCTGTGAATGGCAAGTGTGTGTGCTTGTCTGAGGGGTGTTTGTGTGTGTGAGGGAAATGTCCCTTTTGGCAAATAGGACAACACACTACAGGATGCACATTCCCTTTCTAAACACCGATGATGTCAGCACCCAATAAGTACAGCAGGTGAAAAGAAACCTCCCAGTAATGCAAATAGCACGCTCCGCTAATGCGTCCGTCTCAAGTGTCATAACATATTTAGGTAGGTGTTTGAATCCTCTGAATGGCAAGTGTGTGTGCTTGTCTGAGGGGTGTTTGTGTGTGTGAGGGAAATGTCCCTTTTGGCAAATAGGACAACACACTACAGGATGCACATTCCCTTTCTAAACACCGATGATGTCAGCACCCAATAAGTACAGCAGGTGAAACAAAACCTCCCAGTAATGCGAATAGCGCGCTCTGCTAATGCATCCGTCTCAAGTGTCATAACATAGTTAGGTAGGGGTTTGAATCCTGTGAATGGCAAGTGTGTGTGCTTGTCTGAGGGGTGTTTGTGTGTGTGTGTGAGGGAAATGTCCCTTTTGGCAAATAGGACAACACACTACAGGATGCACATTTCCTTTCTAAACACCGATGATGTCAGCACCCAATAAGTACAGCAGGTGAAAAAAACCTCCCAGTGATGTGAATAGCGTGCTCTGCTAATGCGTCCGTCTCAAATGTCATAACATAGTTAGGTAGGGGTTTAAATCCTGTGAATGGCAAGTGTGTGTGCTTGTCTGAGGGGTGTTTGTGTGTGTGAGGGAAATGTCCCTTTTGGCAAATAGGACAACACACTACAGGATGCACATTCCCTTTCTAAACACCGATGATGTCAGCAACCAATAAGTACAGCAGGTGAAAAGAAACCTCCCAGTAATGTGAATAGCGCGCTCTGCTAATGCGTCCGTCTCAAGTGTCATAACATAGTTAGGTAGGGGTTTGAATCTTGTGAATGGCAAGTGTGTGTGTGAGGGAAATGTCCCTTTTGGCAAATAGGACAACACACTACAGGATGCACATTCCCTTTCTAAACACCGATGACATCAGCACCCAATAAGTACAGCAGGAGAAAAGAAACCTTCCAGTAATATAAATAGCGTGCTCCGCTAATGCGTCCGTCTCAAGTTTCATAACATAGTTAGGTAGGGGTTTGAATCCTGTGAATGGCAAGTGTGTGCTCTTGTCTGAGGGGTGTGTGTGTGAGGGAAATGTCCCTTTTGGCAAATAGGACAACACACTACAGGATGCACATTCCCTTTCTAAACACCGATGACATCAGCACCCAATAAGTACAGCAGGAGAAAAAAAACCTCCCAGTAATGCGAATAGCGCGCTCTGCTAATGTGTCCGTCTCAAATGTCATAACATAGTTAAGCAGGGGTTTGAAGGGTGTGAATGGCAAGTGTGTGTGTTTGTCTGAGGGGGGTAGTGTGTGTGTGAGGACAAGGTCCCTTTTGTCAACTATGTGAGCAGACTACAGGATGCACATTCCCCTTTCTAAACACTGTTCAGCAGAAGGCCATGGCTCTGGCACAAGTTGTCTGTTGCTATGATGCCCCTTTGGAGGATGCTTGTGTCAGCTGAAGAGGTGATTATGGTGGCCTGTTTGCAGTCATCTGCATATTTGGACAGCCACAGTCCGTCCGTGTTGGCCTGTACCTCCAAGAAATATATACCAAACAAGAGGGTCCCAGGACTGAGCCTTGTGGGACACAACCCGTAACTGTTGTGGGGTCTGGCATGGCTCCAGCAATGCTAACCATGTGGTATCTGCCCTTGAGCCACTGTGCAATCCATCTAGTGACATAGGGCCTTATATTCCAGCTGGTGACCTTCTCTAGAATGCCCAAGTGGGGTATTGTTGTGAAGGCGTCTGCAAGGTCCAGGTAGGCTGTGTGAACCACCTTCCCCTCATCAATGGCCTTGGTGACTGTTTCAAAGAAATCAACCGGGTTAAACCCGGTAGTGCTGGTGTGCTCTCAGTAGCCCTGAACCAGACATCTGTAACTGCACAGATATCGATGTTTTCCATGCCAAGGAGTGTTTTGGGTGCACGCATCTGGAGGTGCAGATATCTGGCGTTGGGTAGCATTGCTCTTAGTTTTGTATCCCTTGTCACACCTATGAAGGTGGGTTTGTCATCTGAGCCCTGCCTAACATAGGCACTATGGGGGTAGCAAGAGCCTTTGCCAATATCTGAATGACCAATGCAAACTGTACACATGCTCATAGGATGCAGGTGTCAAGGAATATGCTGCGTGGCCAGTATAGTCCTCCAGCATGGGTCCTCTGAAGTAATTCACCCCAGTCTACACAAGTGTAGAGTCTGCTTGTGCTAAACACAGTTTGTGTGCAGTGACAACCTTGCCTGGGGGTGGAGATGGGATATGGATGTCCAGGGAAAGGTGGACATGGGCAGCTATCAACAATGGTGGTCTATCTCCGGTGTGGAACAGTGGGTACCCACGTTGCAGATGGACAGGTGCAATACGTATTAACCCATGTGGCTGTGGTGTGTGGTACTGCCATAGCACACGGACCCTCAAATTGTAGTGGCGGTAGGGTATAGTGGTAGAGGCCTGAGTAGGTCACACACACAATATGCCTGTACCTGATGTTAACAACTGGAACGGTGTATGTGAATACCTGCATATCCTGGCACTGTTCCCAGGGAAGCTAGGTGTGTGTCCCGGATGTGGGTGTGGTGTGCTGGACTGGTAGTGTTGTGTGTTACAGGTCCTGTGGTCCCAAAGCATGGTATAGAACATAACCTGCCAGAGCGATGTGCACACCTGACCCTGATGTAGGTGGCTGCAAATGCATATACATGCTATCCCCCACCTGACAGCTAGTACGACAACCACAAACCTCTGTGGAAATGAAGATGTCAGCACCCTAGAAATACTACAGGTGGAGAATAGATGCCCAGTAATTCGGATAGTGTGCTCTGCTAATGCGTCGCCCTCAAGTGTCATAATATAGTTAGGTAGGGGTTTGAATCCTGCAAATGCTCACTGTGTGTGTATGTGAGTGGGGTTTGTGTGTGTGTGTGAAAGGCTGTGAGAGGGAAATGTTCCTTTAGCCAAATGGGAGAACACACTACAGGATGCACACGCCCCTTTCTTAACACAGATGATGTCAGCATCCTATAAGTAAAGCAGGAGAAGGGAAGCCTCCCAGTAATGCGAATAGCACGCTCTGTTAATGCATATGTCATAACATAGTTAGGTAGTGGTTTGAATCCTGCAGATGCCAAGTGTGTGTGTTTGGAGAGGGGGGGGTGAATGTGTGTGTGCAGATATGTATGGGGGAAATGTTCCTTTTGCCAAATGGGAGAACACACTACAGGATGCACATGCCCCTTTCTTAACACAGATGATGTCAGCACCGTATAGGTACAGCAGGAGAAGGGAAGCCTCCCAGTAATGCGAATAGCACGCTCTGCTAATGTGTTCCCCCTGTGTATTGTAATGTAATTAGGTAGGAATTTGAAACCTGTAAATACATGTGTGTGTGTGCATGTCCGTATGAAAGACATGTTAGTTTTGGCAATCAGGTGATCACACTACCTGATGCACATTACCCTTTCAAAGTACTGATGTTGTCAGCACCCTCTAAGTATATCCAGAGACGAGAAACTATCTAGTAAACCGAACAGTGCGCTTTGCTAATGTGTCCCTCCTACGTGTCATGACATAGGTAGGTAGGGGAATGAATCCTGCATATGGCACATTTGCATGTGTGTGGGGTTAGTAGGGTGTGTGTAAATGCAAGTGTGAGGGAACAGATCCTTTTGCCAAATAATACTATACACCAGATGCTGCATACCCCACCAGTAAACACAGGGAATGTCACCACACTATCAGCACAGCCAGACAGGGCTAGTTGGCTAGTAATGCCAATAGTGTGCTCTGCTACTGTGTCTATTACCATCGTCAGAGTACAGATAGGTATGTTTGGATAACCCACAACTATCACGTGTGGTTGTGTCACACAGTATGACCTTGCGCGGGTGTGTGTACATACCAATGCATGCCATTGCCTAACCCAGCAATGGCATTGCACACATGATGTATGTGTGTGACACATACACAGAAATATCTGTGACCTGCAGTAGTTACCATGTCTGACACATGCTTTGTGTGGATAAATGGTATTAGCAATGTATACCAATATGACTGTGTGTCCTGCTGTGCAGGGTCCGCGTGGTATGTCCCTAGACAGTGTGGGTGTCTATGGTGAAAGACCTACAGCAGGGGATACACATCTGGTCTGGCCCATATAGTGTACATGTAGTCAATGTACAGGTGCTGTATGTTCCCACCTGTTGTGGTAGTGGTAACATGTCATTCCACTGCATTTCGGTGACCACATGCTGTGAACCCGTCAACTAGAGTCTTGTAGCTACAGCAATGCTCACACACAATGTTCGGCTGGATGCAGTATGGCCTTATAAACACAGTTCATGGGACTGTCATATTGCCGCTGTTGTTATGGAGGATAGGTGGTCTTCCTGTGTATGTGAGGGTTGTGTGTGCCATGCTATGAACCAGATGGCATTCCAACACACTGTCAGCTGCACCTGAGTAGGCCCTGATGGTTTGTGCTGTGCCAACAACCTGGAGGTGTGTGTATCTGTGTTGACTCGGGATACCACACCCCTATCCATGTGTGTTACATGTGTAGGGGACGACAGGCATGGTAAGGGGCATAGCCTGTCAGTGATGGGTAACACCTGTGAGCCATGACTCATGCATCTGGTACTGCACAGACACTGCAGTTCACCGTGCTGAGGGCAGTGTCCGGTGCATGCATCCTCCAGTGTACACTGCTGTAGTTGTGTAGCAGCACTGTCAGTGTCCTAACCTGTGTGATACCCACTGAGGTCGCTATGTAAACCATGTCCTGCAGCATAAGGCAGTATGTGTGTACCAAGGAGCCTTGCCAGTATACATCGAGCCATGTGTGTCACGTGCAAGATGACCCGTGAACAGCAATGTGGCTTCCCTAGCATGTAAGCACACGTTGACAGCCAGTGGATACCCTATGAATGACAGTGGAGACTGAGCATAATGTAGACATACAACAGCCTTCCCACATATAGTGGTAGAATACCTGGGGAGAGTATGTTGGCAACTAATATCAGGCTCATACTGGCCTGTGCCAAATGCTGAGAGATCCATTCTATGTTCCCTATCACGTAGTCCAGGGAGGTATGTCCCAGGCAGCCACACTGGCATGGTCAATGAGTGAGTCATATCTGTCCATGCCTCTGTCTGACCTGTATGCATGTGTGCTGTGGTGGACCATAGTGCCCCTGAGTCATATCACTGTGCCCTTTACCAGATACAGCCTGTTGAGCGGGACCCCAGTGCAGCACACATGACAGGTACCTGACACGTCTATAGCAGGTGTGTTGTGTAGCCCTACAGGCTGTGGGTGTGCGGTACAGGGGATGTGCGTGCCATGTGTGGCATGTGCTGTGTTCCGACGGAACATATGCCTGTATGCCAGCTGCGGAGGTGTGTGATGCACAGGCAGGCTGCTAGTCTGAGTCCCCATGTATGCCCCAGTGTGTTCAGCATGCTGTCAGTGTGTGGCAATGTCTGCCTGGTATTGTTGTCACTGTAATATCATGTATTGATATATTTATTGGTCCTACATATGTTGACTGGGATAGCCCAACTGGATGCATGTCCATTCCCAGGGTAGGCCCGTGGAGACAAGCTACGAGGGTAGCAGATACATCATTAGAAAATACTAGCATGACATAGTACAAACAGATTATGTACAGAGATTACATAAGTAAGCAGGTCCAACATGTTCCACAGGTTAATGTCAGACATGAGCACAAGCCAGGATTACATTGTATTTACACAGTACAGTGGTTCACACAGGTTACACATCCGAGTTAGCCAGGCCTGATACACTGACATAGCCAGTTACATGACAAATGTTGTTTGGGTCTACTGTTAAATGACCTAAGGTGGACATTAGGGTAATATCAGCTGGAAGTGGGTTCCAGGATCTACGTACAGGATTTGCAAAGACAGAATCACCAGCTGTGTTAATAGACTCGCTAGTCCGAAGCAGTACAATGTTAGAGGCTCGAAGGATTGTTATAGGGGGTGATTGTAATTTATGTGCAGGAGTATTGTCTGGATTATACAGGATTTTATAGGCCATAATCAGTTGGTTATACTGTATTAGGCTGGGTATTGCAAGCCAACCAAGCTGATTTAGATTGATGCAATGACGTGTCCTACCAGGCGGGCCAGTGGCAAACCTGGCAATGTGGTTGTAACAAATCCAGTGCTTGTTAAGGACAGTCTTGTTCATATGTGAGAGTAGAGGGGATGCATACAGAAGGGCTGCAACACGGTGTGAGCGAGCTATGGCACCTCTAGCTGGAGGGGCTAGGAAGGCTTTAATTCTGTAAAGTGACCCTAGCTTTCTATTGATGGCTTGGCTAATCTGGTTAACATGTATGTCACATGTGAGGTTATTGTCTATGATAACACCTAATAGTTGTTGAGATGGGTCAGGGTAGAGTATTGTGCCATCGGTAGATGTTATGGTAACGGTGAACGTGGTAGACCTATGTGTTTGTGGAATAACAGCAGTCCAGTTTGATTGGGATGTAGGATCAGATGACGTTCAGAAAGCCAGTTTGCTATTGTATTACAGGTGGTCTGGGTAGCTGAACATAACTCTACTGGAGATGTGGCTGAGCAGATCAGAGTAGGGTATACAGCATATTGGATACAGCTGGCGTTTGGGATGACAGTATAACGGTCGTTAATGATGATGGAGGACAGCAAGGGCCTTAGGATAGAGCCTTGTGGTACTCTGAGGGTGTTTGGTAGACGGTTAGAGGGTTTAGTCTGCCAGAGGCCGGCCTGCTGTTGACCATGCAGGTAGGATTGACACCATTGGAAGGCTCCAGTATCTAGACAGTCTGTGCAGGGTGCAGAGTCCAAGTTGGTGATAAACCATATCGTATGCCTTTGAGTTATCCAAACAGAGGGCTGTGGATATATCATTGATGTTGCAGGTATGGCTTATGGTGTTAGTAAAGGCTAGGAGGCCTGACGGAGTGCTGTGATGGGAACGTAAGTCATGCTGAGTGTCTGCCATACTGCGATGTTGGACTAGGCGGTGCATGACTTGTCTATGACGAATGTCACCATAACCTCTGCAAGTGGAGAGTGTATAGCTATTGGCCTATCAGTGGAGACGTCAGTAGAGCTGCCTCCTGTGTGAAGTGGGATTACATATGACATTTTACAGATGGTGGGAAAGTTAGATTCTAACATAGTACCTTTGATTACCTTTGAGACGGGGTAAGCAATAGCATCATCTGGTTTTGATAGGTACTCGGCAGGGTGTTGATCGGCACACAGTGTAGTGGGTTTCACTGTTACAACCAAGGTACGGAGAAGTGAAGTGGCGACCGGTTGGCAGCTGGACGCAAGTAGTTTTCTAGGGGTGCTGCTTTCGGGACCAGGGGAGCTAGGAGGTAGTTGGCAAGCTAGGGCCTGCACTGTCTCAGTAAAGGACTGGTCAAAGCTATCAGGAACGTCTTCAGGGGTATTACCATTAGTAGCGGCAGGGATTGGGTTTGACATTTGTCCTGTACGTAGTATATATGACATGCCACCTGACAGGGTATGGCATCACTGGGTTCAGAGAGACCAGTCCCCAGACTGGCTGTGTGGTGGCATCCCACACATGTGTTGTATATACCTGGCCAAGGGTGATGGCTGACTGCATACATGTGGCAGCTGTGATGATGACACATGACCCACATAAACCATGACTGGACCATAGAGGCGATTCACAGGTTACCTTTGGACATGCCACCCTAGTAGTGTGATTGCCATGGTGAGTACCAACACATAGGGCCAATGGGAAACAACATACTGAAGGTGTGTATGTGTGGGTGGACTGCCTCTGTCTCATAGCACTGACATATATGACTGCACACGTGGGTATATGCCGGGTAAGACGTGTGCAATGTGTCACAGGCTACTCACATGTGTACAGGACAGACAGTGCCGTTCTGTCATGTGTAAGGTTGACATACATATGGTACGTTATGCAGATGTCAGTAGCAGTCTACAGAAGCACTGTAACCCTGCATTGCAGGTGTAAGCAGTGTTCCAGGGGACCCCAGGCGAACATGCATGCAAACAAGGCTACAGTACACAGGGCTGGAAGTACTGCATCATACAACGAAGAAGGGGTAACAATAACAGTAATTCACAATGCATATATGTAGGCACTGTCAACATGTACCCAGGAATACGCAGCACAGATGGCCATGGTGGAACCGATATTATGTCATACTTATTTGTGGTCTGGACAACATTGGTACTGCACACATATCTAGATGCGTGAACATACATATGGCATAGTTGTTGTGGGCATCTTGACACCATTACTGTACATGTCCACCATTGCATATCACTACTTGCGTTAGCATTCCCCCTGTGCTACCCATGTATGCGGCTATCTGTTGACAACCTTACCACCGGCATGCAATTATGTGCAGCTGTTATGCTTTGGTATGTACTATGGGTGCAGATAACAATTCATGACATTCATACAGTTACTACAGCAGGCATGCTGGGGTACACACACAGTCATAGCAGCACACTGTACTGTTACCAACATGATACTACTAATACACGTCTATGTAGTCACCCTGTGCATCAGCAACGTGTTTACCTGTTCCCGCAATGATGTTGGAGATTGCAGGAGGTGGCACAGTGTCATCATATGCACAGGGTGTGGATTAGGTATGCCTGAGTCAGCCACTGATACCACCAATTGACATGTGTGTGTATGTGTGTTGGTGAGGGGCAGCAGTACAGGGTGGGCCAGTGTTGCTGCAGTGTGTGCGTGTATGTGGTTGCCCTAAGTGTTGACATTCCGCATGTGTGTATGCACGCACACAGTTCCACCTCATGGCTGCCATATACAGGGGTTTGTGGACAGCCACAGACTGCACCTGGCAGGCCGTTCAGATCAGTGTCTGTGTGCACTGACACGGTACCTGTGCCTGGCAGGGGTGCTACAGACCATATCCAGTACAACGCCTGACTGGGTACTGTCATCAGAAGCGGGAATGTGTTGACTGGACACATGTCCCTGTTGGGACTGTCCAGAGCCACGTGCACATGGTCTCCTGGGGCGTTCCGATGACAGCACAGACCCAGCGTTGCTGGGGCTGCTGCTGGCACTATGGGGGCGTGCGCAAGCCTGTTGCCATCCGCGCCGACTGCCAGCTGCTGCCGCTGCCGGCATACGGCCACATCGACGCCGCAGACGCCCACCACTGACCTGGCTCATGGACATCTGGTAGTGGAACTGCCGTAAGATGTCCCCACAACGTCTGTCTATGACATCGGTGAAGTTACGGATAGCATCCGCAATGTCACGCGTACTGTCTGTCATGGCTGTGCGGCATGCTCTGAGCTCCCTCAGACCCTGTCTGGTGTAACTTTCCATACGTGACTGAGCCTGCATGACAGTCCGAAACATCGCTGAGGTTGACAGACCTCGTTGGGCACGTTGGCCAGAGGCAGTACGCCCACGGATGCTCCCACGAGAACCCATGGGCAACTGTCTGTGTGGTACCATCGGAGGACCCTGCCCATGGCTGCTGTGTGGGGACGCATGTGCCACAGGTACCACATTACCCTGGTCTATGCCCGCTGTATCCTGTCCATCACCTAGGGACAATGGTGACATAGGATGTATAGGCAGGATGACTGTGCGCAATGATGGGGTTGACAGCTGTGTACTGTCAATTGGCTGACCAATGGCAGACCCTGACACATCTTCCTGTACCATTACACATATATCATCATTACCAGTAGCCGTGGCACAGGATTCAGGTTCCCTGCTGCAGGTCACCAGAGCAGCCCCAGAACCTGTGGGATGAAGACAGGAAACACAGTTTACATTCTCCAGACATTGTTACCAGTGATGCACTTATACACACATGCACACATGGACACATGCACACGGGCACACATGCACACATGGACACATGCACACGTGGACACATGCACACGTGGACACATGCACACATGCACACGTGGACACATGCACACATGGACACATGCACACATGCACGCATGGACACATGCACACATGTGCACATGTACACATGCACAAATGCACACATGGACACAGGCACACATGCACACAAGCACACATGCACATGTGGACACAGGCACACATGCACACGTGGACACAGGCACACATGCACACATTCACACGTGGACACAGGCACACATGCACACATGCACACGTGGACACAGGCACACATGCACACTTGGACACAGGCACACCTGCACACATGCACACATGGGTACTGACACACCTGCACACATGCACACATGCACACCCTGCAGTATACACACAGAGCACTACTGAGTTACACTACTGTTACTAGCATTATCAGGACTATTATAGGTTATGTTAAACACACTCACCAGCATGGATGGCCTGTCTCTCTGTAACCCTGGAGGGACCTGCAGGAATGATGAGATTAATGTTAGTGGGCACACCTGTCCCATTCATATTGCATATGATACAGTGTACAGAACAGTCAGGTGTGCATATGGCATATTACCTGCACGCTCCATGTCGTGCTGCTGTGTGGAACCAGCCTCCATCATAATGCAGATGTACTGCTGTTGGTGTTCCGGGGCTGGAGCCACAACACTTAGGAGTAGCCCCTCTAGTCTGGTGAGGGGGGGATGTGTGGCCACCCCACCTCCTGTGGCGACCTGTTGCCTGTGGATATCTGCTGCACGCTGCTGGACACTTAGGATTAAATCACTGCAGTGATGTCGTACCTGCTCATATGTCCTGTTATGCATGCCAATTTCATTTACCCTACGGACCAGGTCTTGCCACAGTGCGGCCCTCTCCTGCTGGTTCTGACTGGTGCGGGAAAACAGGATGTCATACTCCCGCACCAGGCTCTGGTGGATCTCCTCATCCTCCGCAATGGAGTAGGTGGGGTTACGCTGTCGCGCCATCTCCCTGGAAGAGAACACAGACAGGATATCAGCAGACCATGTCAGCAATGTATGGCACACATACTATACATGTTATGCATGTGTAGTGATATACTACTACTCCAATATGTTGCATGTGTGTGTGCCATGGTGGATACACAGGTACATGGCCAGATATCAGTGCTCAGCCAATACCTGTGTAACAATACCTGCCACATTCCACACTACGTAGTAGCATGCCCCATCGGTCAGCACACACTGACAGGTGCTATGCACAACCTCACTCTGGGGGTCCATGCCAAGGTACTGTATGTGGGACACCGTCCACTACTCTGCTGTGGACAGACCTTACACGGCCTGGATATACATATCCCACCACCACCACCAGTACAGTAGACTACATTGATATGTATGTGGTTAGACAGTTATTCACTTGCTGGGACTGGGATGGTAGCCATGCAGCACACTGGGCCAGTGGAAGCCACAAGCCACACTGCTGACCCCTTTGCAAATGCTTACCACAGACATGCTGCGGATTGCATGACACTTGCACACACATGTCTAACCCAGACCCTATGCACAACGGTTAGGCATCCTGTCCAGTGGACCCCAGACAGTGGCAGATTGTATAACAATAGCAGGGGGCTACTGCAGGACAGAGCACATTCACATTAAGGGTAGGCATCTGTGGTCAACACTGGTACTACGCTACAGTCCGTCATAACTACATCCACAGCCTACTCTGGGAGGGTAATAGACACAAACATTCTGGATGACCACAAGGCCTTCTTCAGTTATGTTACACATACGGACCACATGCCTCGGATATGCTCTGTGTTAGTCCACACCTACTTAACATTCACCAAACACACGCATATTGGCAACATTCCTGCAGTCATGTTCGGTGCACATATCCCCCCTCCCTCTCCCTCACCTTTCGGATATTTATCACAGCTGGGAGTAACCTCCCTATCATCGCACATGTCCAGGTGAGGGCCGCCCTCACCGGAGGAGAACACACAGCATCACTGTGACCTCATGGTCCCCCTGGATGTGTGCTACCAGCACTCTGAGGGGACATACCACTGCATGTAACACTGATAGTTTATCTTGGCCGTGCTACAGGATATGTACCTGGACAGTGGCATACAGCAGCAGTGGTCCCACAACACTAAGGGGACACCTCGACTGACCCTGGGAATTACCACATCATATGCATAATGGGCCTGGTCTGCTACGCTATGGGGTACTGCAGTATGGGATGCATGTGCAGTGACATCAGGTACCTGCAGACACTTATTCCCAGCCAGTGTGCCTTTGGGATGGGCTGATCCTGGCTTGGGGCCTGGCTGACATTTCAAAGCAGTCACTACAGCCATTGCTAGGCCAACGCACAGACACGTGCTACCAGGATCCTGGCCTATGACTGCTTGACATGTGATGTTTGGTCATCCCCTTTTGTTGGAACTACGTACACACAACATATCACATGGACATACCTATGGATACAGACCTATGACACATTTGGAGGGTTCACAGTATGCACACTGTTAACCTGCTACTTTGCATTACCTCTGTATGTCGCAGCTGGTTGCGTTCCACAGCTTCTGCTTGCTGCTGCTATTACTGTCACTGCTGACAGCTTCAGGGTAGGGAGAGTCACAGTGTGTTTTTTTTTTTTATTTTGGTGCTCTCTCTCTCTCTCTCTCTTCCACTTCTCGGCCTCTCTGTCTGCTTACAGACAATGCAATTAATTTATTGCATGTGGGGAGTGTTAGCACTGGATGCTTTTGTAGGTATTTGCATAGGTCCATGTGATGGCCTCTGCACCAATTGAAGGCCAGCATTTGCTAATTGCATACAGCCGGTTGTGTACTGATTGCAGTTCTCACTGTGATTTCAGGTCAGTGCTATAAAAGGGTATGTGTGATAGGCGTTGCCCTTTCAGATTGTGTGGGCGGGGACCATGCTGGTATGCTGTGGACAGTGTTCTGTGACTGTAAAGGTTAGTATCTCTCTCATGCTTCAGGCTGTGTTGTATATTCACAGTTCTCCATTCCTCTTTCATGTTCCCTGTAGCAAGTGTGTATGCACATTGACTCCTACAAGTATATCTATATATATATATATATATATATATATATATATATATATATATATATATATATATATATATATATATATATATATATATATATATATATATATATATATATATATATATATATATATATACATATGCATACATATATCTATGTACTTTAACTGACCTTATTATCTACAGGCTGCCAACTAGCGTGGCTGTTTCTTTTCACACACTACTATTATGGATATCCATTGTTTGTGACATTTATTTTAAATGGCATGCTTTGTGTACTACACATCCTATATTCCCTTTACATTCATCCCTACTTTTACATGTTATATTTATTTTAGCACAATGTGTTTGTATAAGAGTCATGGCTTAGTGGTAAGTTGTACAGACTAGTGTTTCCAAGGTCCTGGGTTCGGGACTGACAGTGGGAGTTTATTTTTCTTTTGAACTGAGTACAGGACCTGTCAATCACAGTGACTAAGGCACTTTTAAGCAGTTGTAACCGGGCCAGCGCTGGTGTGCGCGGAGCTCACGCATGCACACTGGCGGTTAGCTCCGCGCACACCCGGTTACAACCGCTTAACAGTGCTTACTATGGCGCACACCCGTGCTATTTTCTTTGAAAGAAAAGAAAATGGGGAGACAGGAAAGTGGTGAAAAAGGGGTCACAAAGAGGGTAGGACAGTAGGGAAACAAGCTTGGGATGTGCAGGAGGGATGTAGGTAAGGCCCATAGCTGCCCATTTCTTCTGCAGCAACAGCTGTGCATATGTATGTAATTTGGTGTGACATTTGAAACCTTCCACCCCTGGGAGAGGTGTCAGGACAACAATAATACTTGTTGTACAGCCAATTGTAATTGATAGGGTCCATGTCCAGTGGACATGTGTGCGGAATGGGCAGCTATGTAAGGGGCGTAATTTTTTTGTGGGTACAGAGTGCCCTTTTTTTTTTTTTTTTTTTTCAGGTAAGAGTGGTATGTCAGGTGAAGGAAGTCGGTTCAGCTGGGGAGGTAGGCTGGGTAGGTAAACAGACAAGACAAACAAGACGCATACAGGGGCAGTGTATGACACGTGTGGGGGGTTACACAATTGACGGGGACGGAGGTTGGGATGTCCAGAGCCCATGAGCCCACAGATGGCAACAGTGGAACTGATATCCCCACCCATAGGCAGTTGCCACTGTTCCTTCACTGCCCAGGACGGGGCTGTGCTGCGGCTGTGTAGGCGGGGCAACGGGCATGCCCGTTAGTTGCGCCACCCGTGCCTCGAGCTGGCGTAGGGGCTCAAGGACAGAGTCCCGAATCTCCCTACGCACCACAGTCCGGACACTACGGAGGGTGAGAGGTGAATCTCCTCCGGCCACACTTGCAGAGGGGGGGCGAGCCCCATCCCCTGCAGCGCTTCCAGCCGCAGGTGGCACAGGGCCACCGGAGGAGGGTCCGGACTCGGCACTAGTGCCAGGTGCACTCGCCAGCTGAGGTGGGAGAGGTGGGTCCGCTGGAACCCGCCTTCCCTGTCGTTCTTTATTTTGCATTATGTCATGACAGTTTGGGTTAGTGACATATAATACCATTCACAGTTAGTTGTAACAGCATGCATTATTATTCCCATTAACCAAACACCCAGATATTCACACCATTGAACAGCGTGCATAACACATGCATAATTTGAACAGAAATACACAGTCCAACAACATGCAGAGTTAATTGATGGCAACAGGCCATCAGGTGTGGGTGTATGAACAGGGCAGATGCATCAACAGACATGCAAATATATATGACCCAACAGGACAAACGTCCAGGGGTGTTAATTGTGATTGCACATACCATTTTCATGTGGAATGGGTTATAGGTGGTTATAGGGTGGGGTAAATAAGGTAATATTAACACCTTCGAATACCAATACATATGCTGTACATTTCTAATAGCTACAGTTATATACACACTACTGTTCCAACTACAGTGTCCTATATGTTAACTACTTCATCTTGCTGATAGGACTGTTACTGCAACATCACTATACATTTTAGTGTTCTTCATACACATTCATATCAAGCTTTGTTCAGATACATCATCCTGCTCCTTTTGCTTTATATACCTGTAGACAAGTGTGGATGTTTGGTATATCAGACAATCATCCTATCTGCGTATTTCAGACTGGGAGCAACATATCCAGATTTTGGGATACACATTCCACATGCAGCAACACTTTGAACAGATTTTGCTGTTTGGTTCTGAGTCTCACATGCATTTAATTCTGTCTTGACTGCAGCATACTTTATTCAGGGGTTATTACTACTGTATTGCTGGATTCATGACACTCTCTCACACTCTCTCACTTGCTTTCATGTTACTATTCAGGATGGTACTTCTAGGCTTTATTGACATGTTTTAACAGTAGTTATTACAATACTTTCCAGCAGTCTCACTTCTGTCATGTTTCAGTATTTCCACAGGGATATATTTCACACATGTGATTTCATCATCTTCTGTAGCTATACTTTACATCCTGCTGCAGGTTGTGTACTATTTTCTTACAGGCAGAGCATTTTTATTTCTGAATATATGTTGGACAGTTTCATGTTTAGTTTACACTTACAGGCTGGGAACTCTTGTAATCAAGCAATACTTGCATACACTTTCACACTGTTACTTGCAGATTCTATTCCTTACTGGCTACACTGCACTCTTTTGCTGACTGTCATACTTTTATATTTCTTTACAGTTAGTGGTAGTGGATTACTGACCTGCCTGGTGGCGCAACCGCACCAGCCTATCGCCATAGGCTCTGCGGTTCGCAGAACGGACACCTGCAGCTGTAATATAAATGAAGTAATATTGGAATACACATCTCCATAATTTCAGCTAGTTTAACTTTTACATACATAATTAATTGTTACTTACTCAGTGGTGGGGGCGTTGGGTGATTGCCGGGCCTCCTGGATCCAAAGGTTCAGTTGGTCCTGCTTGCGTCTCTTCAGGTCCGCATGGTGGTGACGGACCTGCTCACCTGTCCTTGAAATCCCTGTGGCACTGGTGAGTTCATGAGCCAACCGGTCCCACGCCTCAGCCCTGTACGCTCCCCAGAGGACCTGGCCCTGCATGAGTTGGGCCTCATGATTGTGGACTAGGAGCCAGGCCATGTACCTGGACTCCTCAACACCCCACCTCTGCGCTCGAAAGCGACTACCCTCTCCTACACCTGACATTCTGCTTGCAGGTCTGTTCTACAATCGTTTATGCTGTGTATTCCTGCCTATGGGGCTTATATAGTCCGTTTTTCCCGCACATATCTGTGATTGGCCATTTTGGAATTGTATCAACTTCAGTAAACCTGCATTGTCATGCTCTAGTTTGTATTCATTCCTATATATTAGCTATTATTGCATTTAAAGGTACTGCTGTCATGGCTTAGTGGTTCTGTACCTTGACTATGGTGCATAGTATCCTGGGTTTGAACCTGGCCACTGCTTTTTATTTTTCATGACTGTCTAGACATGCTGAGGGGTGTGTCTGTGTAAAGGTAGTTTTGATACGGCTTGCTCAACGTTGCCCGTCGGTTAGCTTGTTTGCGCGGTGCGCAGCTCCGCGCAAACGGGGTACACTGCTTTAAGCCTCATTTGGCTATCGGCACGCATATTACGCTCAGCTCAGTTAGGGGCACATATGTTTAGCGTGCGAAACCTATGCTCAGCTACGGGCACTCATTTTGCACCAGTTAAACCACTGCTCATCTACGGGCACATGCACTCACCCTGTTAAACTGTAGCTCAGCTATGGGGACATCTGGCATTTTTTATTCTTTTGTTACCTCACATTTCTTCAATATAAATGGGCTATTTCATTACAATTTACATATATTGCGGTTTTATGTGTACATATTTGTCAGGGACTTGTTTCCTGCTTATTTTGCAAAAAAAAAAAATGGTGTTGTTGTGGCTCGAACCATGAATGCCTGCTCTGCAGCCAACATCTCTACCGCTACGCTATTGCTTCCTGGCTTATTTTGCATATTTAGTTCTTATATGCTTTCCCATTGACTGCTAACTGTAGCTGCGCTACGGGCACGCCAAGCAAACGAAAGCCACACGGTTAAACATTTTTACAATTTAAAAAAAATATGACATGTTCATTTATATTTCTTTTATGTTTGATAGTCTGTAGGGGCATGTGTTGTGTTGTGTTTATTCACATTTCCGTGGACTCTGTTGTGGGTGTCTACTTTGGGCACTTTTACACTTCTGGGGGCGTGTCCGCTTGCAGGGCTCAGCCTAAGGACATGCCCCCACATGACTTACACGGACCGTGTTAGACTTAGGTGTGATTCAGCATGCTCTCATGAATATGCAGAGCATGCTGACATCACTCCGTTTAACTGCAGCCTCCGTGTAAGAGTTATAACTCTTACACGGAGGCTTCGTGAATCCTGCCCAATGTCTTTTAAGTGCTACATTATGCATGTTAACTGTAATTAAAATTATTTTCATGCAAATGAACAATGCATGCATGTGAGCATGTGCACACACACACACACACACACACACACACACACACACACACACACACACACACACACACACACACACACACACACACACACACACACACACACACACACACACACACACACAGTGGAAAGATGTCATAATTCTCTAATTCCCCAGAGCTTTCATCCTTGCACAGAAGTACCACCATCACTCTGGGTTAAGTCCAGAGACACCTAGTTACTGGTTGCTCTTAATCAAGCCAAATATAAATAAAAAATTGTCTCCTTTACTGGTAGCAGATCTAAAGAGACTATTGAGACATGTATCATATAGCATATCTGTCTACAGTGTAAATAGTACCTACCCTCATCTCTTATACATAAAAATCAGCACACACATTTCTATATATAATAAATAATGGACACCAACCTTAAGAACTTGAAGGTGAATTAATGAACTTGGCTTAAAGAACAAAGAAACTAATGCAAATACAGAATAACTTGTAGTTAGGGTTGCCATGCACACAGAAATAAAATGCTATAAAACCAGACAGGATGATATAAGAACACCTATGTTCCCTGTCTATATTTTAATACAGAAGTATTTCTGCTAATGGACACAAGTTAGATCAATTAATGACTAGTATTCACAGATCAGTCTACCACATGCAGAACAGCAATAGCTCCTTTCTAATTTAGCATAGCATAGTTTTATAAAATGTTTTTTCCCAAGCTGCCAGTGGTCTTCACATGATACCATTTCCCTAAAACTAGTTCTTTTACTTTCCACGGAAGTGTTTCTTCAGAGACAACAGTGCAATCACCAATACATATTAAAGCCTAACTCCCTCCCTCCTTCCAGTCTGAATTCACCCCATTGTATTTAAACTTATTGGAAACACTCACCATCCCACCCAATACCATATTCTTGGGGGACTTTAATTACCCCACTATTAACTGGGAATCCTATACAACACCAAATGTGCAGGCAAAGGGATTCCTGGATTTTGTAAACACAAACTCCCTGGACCAGATTATCAATACACCAACCAGTGGCGCAACAATACTGGATTTGGTTGTCAGTAATATGGGAGACAGCTGCACATCCCCAATGTTTTCCCTGGTAAGGTCCAACCACAGAATGGTGTCCTTTGATGTAAAAATAAAACCTGGACTCCCAGCTAAACCTGGAATACTCAGGAACTACTCTAAGGCTAACTTCTTGCTATTAAGAAATAACCTGGCAACATTTGATCCCAAATTTAAATTCTAAACGAAACTCATACCAATGTAA
>NC_056735.1:1957785523-1957870523 GCF_019279795.1 Protopterus annectens
ACTCATTAATATGTATATGGTGCTACTACGCCGGCTATTCACTGCACCGCCGGCGCAGCCCTTACGCCGGCCTTGCGCCGAGCTTCATGAATCCCGGGGAATATGTATTGTACTCTGTTTTTTTTTCCTTTTTAAAAATCCATACTTTTTATTACTTATTTGGATATCATTTCATCTGCCATTTTTAAGCCAGAGATTTCCAAATGTTTAAATCTGATGATGTGTTATAAATAAAGCAACAAAGGTGCTTACTGATTATTTTGTTATTGATGGTGTATTGATTAAATTTATTTCATAAGTATTCCCATTGTTATGATCATTTTATGTTCTTGTTTATAGAGAAATTTCATAAACAGAACACGCTTGTATGAAAGCCAGTATAGTGTTATAGCGAGTATCATTGTTCTGTCATAGTAAGAAAGTGTCTAGTTCAGTTCTTGGTAGGGCTGCCTAAAGTGATCAGACTGAATGTCTTCTCTTCATACTGGACAATGTAAGTACATCTACAAAGCATTCTGGGTAATCAAAAACAACTTACTTCATTAGAAGAGTAGCTACTTACTTACATTGTTGTCTCACTACTACATTGTCACATATGCAAGTTGTTCTGCCTTCAAGACGGAGTTGGCAGCATAATCTTTTTAGTAAATAAACATGTGCATGCATTTTAGAATGGAAATACAGTAGCCTATGCATTCACTTAGGCAGTGGGACATTGTGAGTTTGTTTCATATTATAACATTAAGCATTTTCAAATGAGAGAACAATTTAAGGGGGGTTATCCTTAACAAAATAAAGTGCAAAAACAACAAACTTTCTGCATCAAAAACTATACCATTTAATATTGTATATGGAAAGAGCTTATATTCAACACCAAGAGTTTGTTAATTATACTTTCTTCAGGAAATGAGCAGTACACTTTAACATACCATCCTAACAATAGGCAAAGTGAAATACTAACCCAAGGCTAAAACATCCACAGATTGGATAGAATAAACAAACAGGGTGGAGGCATAGCTATCACCTATAAAAATACTCTCAACCTTCAATGCCTTGAACTTACCCCTCCAAAATTGAATAATTCAGAACTGCTATTTATCAAACTTGCAATAAACTCCAAAAATTCTATAATTATAATAGCTATTAGCATTCCACCTGGAAACAATCCTGCCATAATTGAGGACTTCCTTCACTGGACATCCCTTACATTCTCCGAAGAAACTATAGTTATGGGTGACTTTAACACAGACTGGATTACTTGTTTCACTGCAAACCTATCAAATTTCATACACCTTTATGTATTCTCCAAGCTTATAAAATTTCCAGCTAGAATGGATAAATCAACTAATATATATTCAATACTAGACTGGATATTAGCCGACAAACCATCACACACTTACCACTCAGTTTGCCTCCCAGATAGTATCAGTGACCACCTACTCACCTATCTGCCAACACATCCCCAAGAAGACTACATTCAGATAGCTATGTAACAAAAAACACGTTTCACTGCAAACATTCTTAACTACACTACAACAATGTGACTGGTCCCCACTTTTATCACTCCCACTGGACGCTGCCGTATCATACTTCAATCACACATTTCTAGACATCCTAAAGAGCTTAGCACCTACTAGAACTATTAGAATCAAGAAAAACTTTGCTCTCTGGCTGACAAAAGTAAGTAAACTATTACTCAAAATTAGAGACAAAGCCTGGGTTCAATACAAGTCCAACAAAACCAAAACCTCCTTCGATTCATATCGTCATCTAAGAAACAAAGCCAAGAAACAGGTCAAAAATGATTAAAAAATACTACTACATTAATTGTCCTGGTCATTACTAACATGTGCAACTGTTGCTCTACACCAATAGTCAACTCCTCCTTGGTTAGATCTGACCACAAACTAATCATCTTGGAAAACCACATCCTTCCCAATCCCCCACCCCTGCAAAAGAAACCACCATGAAAAACTTCTCCAAAGCTATCTTTGGGCTCATAAAACAGAGGTGACTAACTTCACTGCACCCATGCAAATGGAGAATAGTTGCATGAACGCCAAATCATACACCAATGCACTGTATGAACACGTACACAAATGCATGCATGGATCTCACCATACCCAATAGAACCAAGACGGTCTCCTCCAAAAAAAGGAAGCCAATCTGGTTGTCCCCTGCCATAAACAAACTCTACAACAAAAGAAGGAAATTGATGCTGGATAAGGTGAAGTCCCAAGACTGGAAAAGCTATCTTATCAGCCTCAACAAAAAGTTGAGATCCCTCATGAAATCCTCTAAAGCTAGCTATGAAAACAGAAATGCAGCAGGAAGCAAAAGACAACCACAAGGCCTACTATAGTTATGTAAGGACTCTCTACTGGAAAAGCTATCTTATCAGCCTCAACAAAAAGTTGAGATCCCTCATGAAATCCTCTAAAGCTAGCTATGAAAACAGAAATGCAGCAGGAAGCAAAAGACAACCACAATGCCTACTATAGTTATGTAAGGACTCTCTACGGCAATACCCAGATTTGCTCAGAGCTACTGAACAATGGTAGCTCCTATACTGAGCCAAGAGATATTGCCAATATACTGGCCAAAATATTCAGTGCCAACTTTACCCCTCTCTCCTCCCCCAAAAGACCAATCACAATACCAGTAGAATGCCAGACACCCAGTATTACTGCTGCACAGGTTAAAACAGCACTGTCCAAGTCAAGAATACAGCTTCTATGGGACCTGACATACATGAACTACAAAGTGAACTGGCACCTCACCTGTGTGCCCTGTTCAATCACAGCCTCGCCTTAGTCTTTGTCTCTACCGAATGGTGCACTGCTACAGTCATCCCTCTCCACAAAGGAGGAGTGACTACAGACCCTGGGAACTATCGCCCCCATTAGCCTGATGAGTCTGATATGCAAAGCTATGGAACGCATCATCATGGACTTAATAAAAAAGGATATAGGGAATCTACAAACTCTGGATCCTACACAGTTTGGTTTTGTGAAGGGTAGATCATGCCTGCTCAACTTGGTCGACTTCTTTGAGTCAGTCACCAGAGCTGTGGATGAAGGCAAGGTAGTTCATACAGCCTATCTTGATCTGGCCAAGGCTTTTGTTACCATTCCCCACTCAGGAATCAAAGAAAAACTCACTAAGCTAGGCATCAACCCTTACATCACTAGGTGGGTTGCAAACTGGCTCACAGATAGAACCCACAGTGTGAAAGTAGCTGACTCCAAGTCAGATTGCCAACTAGTCACAAGTGGAGCCCGACAGTGTTCAGTCCAGGGTCCTCTCCTGTTTGGTATCTATTTCTCTGAAGTCCAGGACAACATGAAGGGACTCTGACTGACAAATTCAGAAGATGATTTCAAGTTAGGAGCTATTATTAACTCCTCAAGTAATGCTCACATCCTACAGACAGGCCTCACAGAGACCAACAACTGGTGTCAGAACCATGGCCTTAAGCTCAATGCCAAAAATGTGTCATCATCCCCTTGGGAAAAACACAGTTCACTTGAATTATCACATCGATGGTAGTCCTCTGAACACAGAAGGTGTTATAAGAGATCTGGGAACACAGGTTAACAGCAGCCTCTCTTTTGACCACCGCATTGCCACTGTAGTCAGAAAGTCCTTCTATGTGACACATCTCATTACTAATGGTTTTGCATCCAGGAAGAAAGAGGTCATTGTCTCCCACTACTCTTCCCTCATTAGGCCAATCATCGAGTAGAATGCCCCATTTGGCATGTACCTCACTAGACACCTGCAACAACCGGAGAGGCCACAAATGTACCTCACAAAAAGGATCCTAGGCCTTAAACACTTGTCCTCCATTAGACTCAAAAAACATCAACTATTCTCTCCTCGGGATTCATGAAGCTCGGTGCAAGGACAGCATTAGGCTTGCACCGACCATGCGGCATAGAGATGGCGCAGTAGTGCCATATGCTTATTAATGAAGATGCACTGCTGCCACATCTACGTGCATAGGAAACGTGCGCGAGTGCATGGGGTGTGTCAAAGCACTGCACAGAGGCGTGGACATGTCAGCTGTTTACGTGCAACCTAAAATGCTGAATATTAGAACCTGCCTCCAATAGTAACCACACCTGTCAGTGTCCATGGATACTGAAATGTATGCAAAGCATGCAAGACAGTTCTTGCGAACACAAAAATAAGAAGCAAACACAAATGCACATAGCTGAATATTGACTCCCCATCCCTTGAACAAATGACATTTAAAACCCCATGCCAGTATTCTAATGCACTGTTGATAGTTATACCAAGTGGAAGCAAAACGCATCATGTTAGCATGCCGCCAATAGCTAAGTCTAGCCCAATGGTCAGGGTTACCACCTGTCCCACATTGTGAGGGACAATCCCCATCTGGGCAGTTGTGTCCATACCAAAACCATTATAAATGTAAAATATCCTGCGACCGTATGACATAATTATGTCCCACATCTCATGTAATAGTCACATACAATAGTTATTTCCGTATGTAACATAACTACATGTTACAAAAATAGAATAAGTAAGTAAATGAAACAGAAGAAGCATCTAAACTGCTACAACAATAAGCTTACATTTAGGCATAAAACAAAAGTACTATCCAATGTACTGACAGTGGGTATGTGTTGGTCTGTAAAATCTGCTATGTGTCCTGAATATATCCCATCCTGGCCATATGAAGAGGTGGAAACCCTACCAATGGACAGAACATTCGGCCAAAATCTGCCCATTTGTGGTCCAAGACGTCCTTGTCAGGATTGGTCAAAGATGAATGGGTATTACCCGGGTCTACCTATCATGTCATGAAAGATAGGTATTTGCGTGCACCTATGTGCGTAATGTACAGCATGTGGAAGGTGAAAAATGCTAGGGTAGTCCTCACAACCATACAGGTACCAGAGATATGTAGTGTATGCAATGTGTTCGCTTGACCATGCCATGGGCCATCAACCAGAGAAGGGATGGATGGAGTGTGTGGAATATGGGTGTGGGTGGGATGGGTAATGTAATAATCTGCAAAGGGGAGACTGTGTTGGATGCACAATAGGTGAACTGGAGGTGTATGAGGGAGCAGTGGGTGAATCAGAAAGAAACACAAAGAACAAACATGCACATCCGCAATACAACCTGACCGGCCATACTGTAGAACACAATCACACAAACATATGAATATTAAAATGTGCGATACACATGTATAGAAATGTCACCGGCACATACCCACAAAATGGTCTGGACAGAACTGAGCCATCCAACTACAACACACCTGGATGCATAATTGAATACCCATCATCCCCTCTACAGCACACAACCCCCCCCCCCCCATTCATGAACGTCCACCAAATCCAGCCATACTCAGGCTCCTAGCTTGGAGTAGCCATATCTGCATATAGTGACCACTACTCATATCTAGCAGGCAGTCGCACCCTAGGCAGTGTCAGGATTGCAAACTATGTATCCCTTGCATGTAAAACCCTATCACATTTTTGTAAATCCAAAAATATTGAAGGTTATTGTCTTGCTCAATTTTTGGATATCCTTTATGGGATAAGTATCCTGTGTAAACATCAGACTTGATATCAAGACATGATGTCCAGTCCTGTAGACATCTGGACACAAGTTGTATGTGCAGTAGTGGTTCACAAGACTGCTCAGCCTCTGCCGGTCATGCAGAACCTACTACCCAGGATTAATCACCTGACTGTGATGCATGGCTCCCCACATGAATTATCGAGAATATATACTTTACACATTTGCATAGTGGCAGTTGGATATAGGGTGATTAAGGTGCTGACATAAGCAGGGTACCTCCTGTCCCACTATGTGAGGGACAGTCCCTGCTTGGGTAGGTGTGTCATGACCAAGAATGATACAATGGCAAATGTCCTGTGATTGTAGGAAATAACTATGCACCATAGTTCATGTAACAGTTTCCTAAAACAGTTATTTCTGTATGTAAAATACATAAATCTTACAATAAACAGAATAAGCAACTAAACTGCTACAAGAATAAGATCTCATCTAGGAAAATAAGTAAAGTTCTAAACCCTGTACTGACCGTGGTTATGTGTTGGCCTGAAAAATCTGGTGTGTCCCGAATATATCCCATCTTGGACATATGAAAATGTGGCAACCCTACCAATGGTCAGAGCATTCACACAATAACTGGCCGGCCTCTTAATCCCCCCTAAAACCAGTGACCTTCGGAGGAAAGGTGTTGAATGACACTGAATGAATAATGACAATAATTAAGAGTAACAGACGTTTTTAACTTCAGAAAATAAGTATTAATACATATGCTCTCAATCTGTCAACACGTTTCAAGCTAATAGTACTAATCTTGTAAAAGTGTCCGTGATTGTCCCTGATTTGTCCTTGCCTTGTCCATGTCACTGTTGAAATTAGTCCCTGAGTGGTTGAGAGGTATGTACACATATGTACACCAACCGTCACATTTGTTACCAGTACTGTTGAATACCTGTAGTGAAGTCATATATCCTAACTGTCATCCATGCGGAATGTACCACGGATGGTGTAGTGGTCAAACCAGTGACTAATATGTGTCTGTTTCTGGGTCCGAGCCATCCAAGGTCCGCTAATTTTATGCGATGGCCAGAATAATGTCCTAGATATAGGGATGTAAAGGCAGCGGGGATGCGCGGCAGACATTTAACTGTATGGGAAATGTAAATAGGTATGTAGGTGTATATGTATGTATAGACAGATATATATATATATATATATATATATATATATATGAATGAACATGGTCACAATAAAGCAGTCGTAAAGAATGTGAAGGGAAACAACAGTGGAACCCCCCCAGCCCATATTATGCACTGCCGACATAATAATCGTGTCAGAGGTGGCCAAATCCCTGCATCTGTAAACACAGGTAGAATGGTAACACTGGGATTAACTCTGTCCAAGTGCTAATTCTGACTTTCAAATGGGTACAGGGCTGTTCCGATCTCCAGTCAGACAAGCCTAAACCTGGATGACCACATGAACACCCTGACAATCAAACACACGTATGTGCCAGGACTATAAGCTTTGGAGTTCTGAATATCCTTGGAGTGAGTAAACATGCAGCATGGGTCTAGATCAGTAGGGAATAGGGAATGGCGCATGTGTAGTACTGCAGTTTTCCCAGCAGGAGAATGGATGCCTGCTGTGTAAGTGAAGTGTTGAGGCATATGTTAGGGTAGCTATGAACCATGGGTATACATATAAATGAAGCAGAACACCAATAGTGTAGTGGTTAGAGCATCCAGCTAACATAAAGGCATTCCCGGTTCAAGTCCGACTATAGCACATATCATTTTCTTGTGGAATGAATGTCGCTGTGCTGTAAAGCCAACATTTAAACATGTAAAGGTGAATGTGTGTTTCGCATGGGGCCATTAACCGGATTCCTTCAATCAAAGTGGTACTGTCATAATGAATAAGGCATACATAAGCACAAAGAAGTGGCAATAAACATATGTAACTCACAGTAAGAATATGCGAGTACACCTGCGCGGGTGTAAGCAGCACGCAGCATAGCAAATGTATGTTTTTTATGTACAGATGTAACTTATATACACATATATATATATATATATATATATATATATACACACACACACACACACACACACACACACACACACACACACACGCGCACACATAGATATATGTATATATATGTGTGTGTGTATAGATATATATCCACAGACATGAAATATATATATATATATATATATATATATATATATATATATATATGAAGAATGAATGCCGTAAGAATAAAGCATACACAAGGGTTGTGAAGTGAATCTAGAGCAACTAAGGTATTATAAAGTGCTTGCAGTGTATGTCAGATAAAGCTGCCCAAGAGTGAGCAGAGCACCACTATTCACACCAGAGGCACAGTTCTACCAGTGGGCATAACATCGTTGAACTGCTACGTCTACATTACACACAGACAGAATGTAGTTCATGTTGTGACAACCTACACTTGTAAACCGCAAATGGCCGTAATCCATAACACCAGGAAAGGCACGTATGTGCAAATATAAATGTCGGGAGACCCTGTGAATGCACGAGGTGGTACAAAATGTGTGTAGGGCCCCAAACACTCTGGAGAGGGCAATGTGTAAAGGTGTGTCATGGCTGCGATATCAGGTGGATAATGTCTGTTACGCATGGAAATTCAACACGGGTGGGGAGGAAGAACTATGGCTATGCGATTATGGATCCAGGAGTGCCAGGGTTGGTTGCGCCGGTTCCAATGGACCGCCCCATGTAGGTCAGCTAGTACGTAATAAGTATATATGCATACACACATGCAGACAACAATATGTTGAAGTACATTCTCTGTAACACATGCACTCCATTTATTGACATAAATAATATGAATGTGCACAGACAAACAAATACAGTAGCTGGAATAATAGGCTGTGCAGATGAGGAACAGGTCAAATGACACTGTATCAGATCCCAATTACAATCGGTAATTCGTACATGAACATATTGCGACATCTGTCTGCTGTATAACGTGCTAAATACCGATTACAAGTTAACTGGAGCAAAGTGTCGGTGTCATAATGACTAAGGCAATAGTATGCTGTTGAAGCAGATATAAAACCCAATATGCATGTGTAAGTGCATATGGCCGGGAAATGTATTGGTAAACGGACACAGATGTATATATATATATCTATATATATATATATATATATATATATATATATATATATATATGTATATATATATATATATAAATATATATATATATATATATATATATATATATATATATATATATACACCATATATAGATATCTACACATATATACACATAAAATATATATATATATATATATATATATATATATATATATATATATATATATATATATCTATATATCAATATATATCTATATATATGTTACTGTAGATATACACATGTACATAACTAGGTTATGTTACAGCAATTACGGGTAACATATGTTCAGACCGGGCATATGTTAGTGGGAGTTCCAATAATCAAATGTCTTATCTCTACCACACCTCCCCAGCTAGGCCGGTGAGACATACAGACACGCAATAAAGGTAAATACACTGCTGCTTTCCAGACCACTGGCAGGAAACTACCAGTGGGAGAGATCTGCAAGATCTACACTTTAAACATGGATCACGGGGTCCCTTGAGGGGCATCAAAAATTTGCCTTGTAGGCGAACCTATGATGATTGACGCGACCAGGATGTAGTTGTACACGGAACAGTAGGTTGTGCAAGTCTGATAACACATGGGTTGAAAAAACGTATGACATGTGTCCCGAGACGGGGAGAGTGGACAGTGGGTAGGGGTGTGTTCATACCCCAGCTGTGTTCACAGTAAGGATGAGTTATGAGTGCTGTAGAGGGGTGTCAGGTAGGTGAATCATGGGTATGCAATAATGGGTCTAAGTGTGCAGGTGTTGGTTCGCAGTGATGTATTAGGCCTGCCCCGTGGAAATAATTAATATTCCTATGTGGGCATAGCAGATGCCCATACCTCCCAAACCGTAAGAGCACATCTAGTGGATAGTCCGTAAACCATTGGGGGAACACATAGGGACTATATCAGTGCCCTGTCCCCGATTATCATGGACTTCTGTGATTACAAATCAGACTCTAACACAGTCCTAAATAAAACCTTCCAGAACTAATGATATTAGTAATGACTGACAACATATATATATATATATATATATATATATATATATATATATATATATATATATATATATATATATATATATATATATATATATATATATATATATATATATATATATATATATATATATATATATATATATATATATATATATATATATATATATATATATATATATATATATATATATATATATATATATATATATATATATATATATATATATATATATATATATATAAAACCCACATATACACACAAAAAATATATATATATATATATATATATATATATATATATATATATATATATATATATTACTGTAGATATACACATGTATATACCTAGGTTACGGTACAGCAATTACGGATAACATATATTCAGACCGGGCATATGTTATGGGAGGTCCAAATAACTAACGTCTACCTCCCACACCCCCCAGCTAAGCCAGTGAGACATACAGACATGCAATAAAGGTAAATATACCACTGCTTTCCAGACCACTGGCTTGAAACTACCAGTCGGAGAGATCTGAAAGGTCTACACTTTAAACATGGATCACGGGGTCCCTTGTGGGACACCAAAAATTTCCCTTATAGGCATCCCAATAATGATTGATGCAACCAGGATGTAGCCGTACACAAAACAGTAGGTTGTGCAAGTCTGATAACATATGGGTTGACAAAACGTACGACATATGTCCCGAAACGGGGAGAGTGTGCAGTGTGTAGGGGTGTGTTCATACCTCAGCTGCGCTCACAGTAAGGATGAGTGCTGTAGAGGGGTGTCAGGTAGGAGAATCATGGGTATGCAATAATGGGCCTAAGTGTGTAGGTGTTGATTGGCAGAGATCTATTAGGCCTGCCCCATGGAAGTAATTAATATTCCTATGTGGGCATCACAGATGCCCATACATCCCAAACCTGAAGAGCACATCTACTGGATAGTCCGTAAACCACTGGGGGAACAGATAGGGACGATATCAGTGCCCTGTACCCGATTATCATGGATGTCCATCATTACGAATCAGAATCTAACACAGTCCTAACTAAACCCTTCCTGAACAAGTGATATTAGGTGGACAGGTGGCGGAATACAAGTAATGACTAATGACAGCATGTATGAGTCATAAACAGCATGTACCTCGTCAAATGTGAATGAATTCATATGCCCTGGGACTGTCAGTGTGTCAGGTTTATAGAACCAATCATCTAAATGTGTCCCTGAGGGTGTTATGCAGTGTCCCTGATAAAGTGTTCATTCTCCCCCATTCATATGTGAGGTCTGCTAGTGACGGAAAGCAGATATTCCACCGACTACCTTAGGTAGATGATAACATAATAGGTTGGGGTTACCACCTGTTCGCCTTTGCGAGGGACACTCCCCACTGGGCAGTTGTGTCTTGTAAAATGAATGTTATTATGGCACAAGGCCTGTGATTTCGGGCAAATAATCCATATATTGTCTGTAGTAGTTGCATAAAATTATTATGTTGTATCTGAAACACCTAGATGTTATAGGAAATAGTATTAGCAACTATAATGCTACAAGAATAACCTTTACTTATGCAAACTGGTGAAGTAGTCTATTTTCTACTGGCTGTGGGTATGTGTTGCCTTGCCAAATCTGACATCTCTACATATAGGTCCTATAGGGCTGCCACCTTTCCAAATGGCCAAAGTGGGACCTGCTCCATAGAAATGTCAGACGTACCAGGTCAGAACATACCTACAGCCGTGTATAGTACAGAACTATATGTATTAGCAAAAATCAAAGCTGTCTAGCAGCAGTAAAGTTGCTTATGTTACTTCACATAACATATAAAAGTATCATATATACAATGACTGTTACATGCAACTATTAGAGAAACACAGAATATAATATTGTCCTGTAATCAGGACATTTGCTATGTCTAGATTATTTTTGCATGACACATGCGCCTAAGGAGGGACTGTCCCACGCAAAGTGGGGCAGGTGTTAATCCTAAAGTCTCACCTTGCCCAATTTAAAAGGTGGAAAACCTACAATAGGTATGCGGTAGCATGACTCGGCAGACGGATGTGGTTCCCAAAACACATTTACTTGTCTGCATTGCAGAGTATCGGTTCCCATGTATCAGCCAGACAGGAGCAGATTGTATGAGGAACATGCATTTAATATGATTAACTCACTGGACAGGCCGCCAATTCCATACAGTCGAATGCCATGCCATCTCCTAATGGCCAGCCATACCCGATACTGTAATCATGTAGTCCGATGTAATAGGCATCACAAGGGATCGTGCCCACCCAGAGTGAGTGACAAATGCAAGCACCAATGTCAGTGCATGTGCAAGTGAGGGAGCGAGCGGATGTAAGTGTGTTTGGTACTAGTATGTGAGTATTGCACTGTTAAAGAAATGTGAAGTCTAAACAAGTATAAGAACTTATAACCAGAGGTCAGCACTGCTTAACACCATGCAAACCCACACACAACCGCTCTCAACTGCTGCAATATACCTTACTCACTCCGTATCCAATGGCCTTGTTCTGGCTGCAAACAAAGAACCATCCTTTGCAAGTGTTGGTAGCAACACCCTGCGCACACAGCTAATGTGAATTACCAATACACCATGGCAAATATACAGACAATAGACAATACCACACACATACCATACAGCACAGTCATCCAACAGTTTAACAATGTACCGGCAGATATGTCCAGACCACTGGTGTTTGCAGACCTGGCCGTCTTGTGTTTACGTGTGTGAGTATGCCCAGTATGACCGTTCCGCATGTTGTCGACTTACATTGCCATCATACCTTCATGTGTTTGAGCATGCCCAGTATGGTCAACTGAATCGCATGTGTTACATGTCCAGGTAGTCAGTACTGTGGTGCCGACCTCTGCGTTGTACACTGACAGGTGGCATACTGTGTCTGCAGGATATCCATCTGTCATATGGCATTGACTGTTGCTACATTTCTGCACAGCGTGGGGAGACATCCGACTGTATCCACATTCCTACACAGCACCGGGGGGGGGGGGTGCACCTGACTGTTACATGTGTACGTTGGAAGGGGGGCACAGCTGACAGTTGTACACTTTGCTACTACTGTACTGGTATATCAGATACTCCATTTCAGTGTGTAGACCTACCTAATGTGCTGGCTAGAGGCATACCAGTGTACTCCAGATCTTAGCTTTAATTACCAACATATTAGTTTCAGACATCCTATCCTTCACAACCTACATCCAACTGCCTGGCCTGCTGTTGTCTGTCTGTATGTGTCTGTGGCGGGGGGGGGGGTCATCCATTGGGCATATTCAGAGGCCATTGTACAGCATTTGTCTGTGTTGGTCTACACCTGTCCAGCTGGTTGAGACTTGATTGGGCCGTATGGATACACATGATGTTCAGCCCATTACCCGTAGTGGGTTAGGACACCCTGTGTACTACTGGCTACTACTGTGATCCCGGTATGTGCTACAGATGTCATGGTGCCACTATGGACATCTACTGTCCACTGCCTTAACATTCGGCCACCAAATTCCCTTGCATGCTCACATCCATACCATAGCTGTAAGTAACAACACATTCTAATACAACTGCCAATTGGTAGGTTGATTGACTTACCTTGAGGGTGTGCCAGACCTGAGGATGGTGCTAGAGGGCTGCCTATGTCAAAAGCACACAGTGCACAGGTAGTGTCATGTTTGGCATCCCTTTTACTGTCTGTGTGAGTCAAAGAGTGTGACATTCCCTGGGTACCTACTGTGTCAGTACATATGCTATGTGTTGCCTTTTTGCCAAGGCCAGGTCATACTGGGCACGCTTCCTTCTGTCTACTGGGTCCAGCTCAGGTAGTTCCTCCTCTGAGTCACTCTGTGCCTGTACAGACCTTGGCATTGGAGGGGGGCTGTGTGGCCCTGCCCCATGCTGTTCCTGCTGCAGCTGTTTCCGCAGGATCATATTTTGTAGCATAGCACATAACATAACAATTTGGGTGCATGTAGCTGGTGAATACTGCAAGGCTCCACCAGATGTGTCCAGACACCAGAACCGTGACCTGAGCATCCCAAACACACGCTCAGTTTTATGTCTTGCCTGTGCGTGTGCCTCATTATGGCATAGTTGTTCAGGTGTGTGTGAATTTCTGATGGGTGTCATCAGCCACGGCTCCAGTGGGTACCCAGCATCCCCCACTAGGTGACCATAGGGGTTGTCCATATTGGCAAAGGTGTGGTACAGCTGCGTCAGATGCCGTATATTGGAAAAGTCATAGCTTCCAGGGCAGCCAGCACACACATTCAGTATAATGCCCTGGGCATCGCATATGTCCTGGCAGTTGATGGAGGGGTTGCCCCTGCTGTTAACGTAGGCCCTACCCCATTCACCAGGTGGTGCTTTGATGCATACGTGCATGCAGGGTATAGCACCCACTACCCCAGGGTAGTCTGCCGTTTGGTGGAAGAGACACATATTGCTGGTTAACACCTCACGCTGTGTTGAGGAAATGTATGTGCTCACTGGCATGTGGTGATATGGCATCCAGGAACTGGTGGAATACTCTGGATGCAGATGCCTGTAAAATCCCCATGATATCCCCAGTTTTGCTTTGGGAGGTACCTGTGGCTGGTATACCTAGGCCTACACATACCTTAGTATCCACTGGGATGGGATTCCCACGGCCTGTTCGATGTGTCAGGTGTGGCCGGCACAGCTCAACAATCTGCTGTAGGAGGTCTCTGTCAACCTCATAGCGCTCCATTATCTCCAGCTCATGAGCCCCTGGTAGGTTACTCTGGTTCTGTACAGTCTTCTCTGTCTCCTCACTGAGGGTTGTTTGGCAGCATTCACATCCTCACCACCCTCAGCCTGCTGCACATGTTGGTCTATGTTGCCTGCTGCAGCCCTTCTCATTTTGTTGGATTGTTTTGTAAAATTTCCCGGCATGTATACACCGGTGGTGTAGAGTGTGGAAAAAA
Source organism: Protopterus annectens (assembly GCF_019279795.1). Classification (NCBI taxonomy): domain Eukaryota; kingdom Metazoa; phylum Chordata; order Ceratodontiformes; family Protopteridae; genus Protopterus; species Protopterus annectens. Next base: position 1,957,800,222 of record NC_056735.1, read on the forward strand.
AAGTGGGTATGGTGCTTGTTCACTTTATCGTAGTGTTCTGGGCCAGGCTGGGCCTGTAATCTGCTGATTGTGATAATTATCACCTGTTTACCCAGCTTGTTCACCTTGACTACTCTCCTACTGCTGTTGTCCCTCCCAATTGCACTAGGCAGGTATAGACACACCCCTAGCTTAGGCGTGCTAAGGCAGGAGCAATCCCGAGACACAGGGCTCCAATGTATGTACAGTATGCTTGATACACCTCCCCATGCTTTCACCTATATTCGAGTCCTGCACCCAGCTATCTATACACATACACTCTTGGGATCTGCATCACACCCTGGGGATAAACGGGGTTCACTATTTTCCACCTCGTTTGCATAGTATTGTCTTCTAGTGCATAGTTACATGACCCATACTGAGCCTCCACAAAAATAACCACTGCTTACTGTTGTGCAGATCTGTACACAACTGGTTAAAAGCACCTTACTATCACCCTATTCGATGTCCCTTGTTCTTCCCAGCAACAAAATAACTGGTCTCTACATGCCTCGAACCCTGGACCTTGCACACCACAGACTATGTGCTTTGTCACTATGCCATGGCAGATATACATACTTCTGAGGTTATCACGTACAGATCACCCAGTACAGGCATTCAACAGTATAGGACATGTATTCCATCATGTAGATTTATGTGTGCTAATGTCCACGTATAAATATATATCTATATCTATAGATATATATATATATATATATATATATATATATATATATATATATATATATATATATATATATATATATATATATATATATATATATATATATATATATATATACATATATATATATATATATATATATATATATATAGATATATATATATATATATATATATATATATATATATATATATATATATATAAATATATATAGATGTATATATCTATATATATATATATATATATATATATATACACACACACACATATACATATACACACACATACGTAGATATAGAATATATATCACAACAGTGGACCACGTGACACCAAAGCATTAGACAAGAATGAAAAGGAAACCACATGCGCCTCCTGCATTACGTACTGGTGTTACTATCAAGGCAAGTGTGTTTCTGTGCGTCACACAGGTTCAGACTGTATTAAGGGTAAGATTAGGGCTGCTGACAATACTCACCAGATCTTTTGGTGAATGTATGTGTATGTCTTGCCAAACTAGTCTCTTGGACGATTGTGACATTTATGGACACTATATAGGAAAACAACAAAACATGTTCCTCAACACATCCTAGAGCTAGCCCCTCACAGATACCAGCACATAGGATATGACTGCCAAACACACACACCTGTCATGCCTTGGAATAGAACACCTACCTGTCTATTCTATCACGCAGTTACAAAATGTGCTACTGAGATTACTGAGACACAGCACTCCCAGAGGCATACTTCTAGGTGGGTGACATCATCAGCAATGGAACAGACGCCGATAGGGATTGTATGGAGTGTGAGCAGTCTAAAAGCATATGACTGTCTCCAGGCAGACGGACACACACACACACACACACACACACACACACACACACACACACACTGTTGGCATGGCTGAGATTAGAACACAGAACTAACTACCTTATCACACTACAGCATTACACAGTTACAGAACGTGCTACCGAGATTATTGGGACACAGTACTACCAGAGGCGTACTTCTAGGTGGGTGACATCATCAGCAATGGAAAATACGCCGATAGGGATTGTATGGAGTGTGAGCAGTCTAAAAGCATATGACTGTCCCCAGGCAGATGGACACACACAGTTGGCATGGCGGGGATTGGAACACAGACCTAACTACCTTATCACAATACAGATTACGCAGTTACAGAACCCGCTACCGAGATTACTGGGACACAACACTCCCAGATGCATACTTCTAGGTGGGTGACATCATCAGCAATGGAAAAGATGCTGATAGGGATTGTATGGAGTGTGAGCAGTCTAAAAGCATATGACTCTCTCTAGGCAGATGAACACACACACATGCACACAGTTGGCATGGCTGAGATTAGAACACAGACCTAACTATTTTATGACACTACAGCATTACACAGTTACAGAACCCACTACTGAGATTACTGGGACACAACACTCCCAGAGGCATACGTCAAGGTTGGTGACATAATCAGCAATGGAAAAGATGCCAATAGGGATTGTATGGAGTGTGAGCAGTCTAAAAGCATATGATTGTCCCCAGGCAGATGGACACACACACACACATACATACACACAGTTGGCATGGCTGGGATTAGAACATAGACCTTACTACCTTATCACACTACAGCATTACACAGTTACAGAACGTGCTACCAAGATTACTGGACACAGCACTCCCAAAGGCGTACTTCTAGGTGGGTGACATCACTGGCAATGGAAAAGACGCCGAAAGGGATTATATGGCGTGTGAGCAGTCTAAAAGCATATGACTGTCCCCAGGCAGACGGGCACACATATACACACACACACAATTGACATGGCTGGGATTAGAACACAGACCTAACTACCTTATCACACTACGGCATTACACAGTTACAGAACACGCTACCGAGATTACTGGGATGCAGTACTCCCAGAGGCGTACTTCTAGGTGGGTGACATCATCAGCAATGGAAAATATGCCGATAGGGATTGTATGGAGTGTGAGCAGTCTAAAAGCATATTCCTGTCCCCAGGCAGCCGGAGGCAAACACACACCAGTGGTGTGATCAGGACAACTGCATATCTACAGACCACTATTACAATACTGCATAGATACGAGCTGTGCCAGAGACACTACACCTTTCAAGACTGTCAATATGACCTTCTAGGAATACGGACATCAACATGGATGCTGGCAGTTACAATGTACATAACTGTGAACCAGTGTGTTCAATGTAGGAATCCATCCTGAAGTGGGGTATGGCCATCTGTTGACTGGACGACCACTATCGCTATACAGGGTTACAATGGCCATGCCCATACACATAGAGGTACATAACCAACACAAGGTGGGCATGCTCACACACTTAGTAGCACACGGCCATTTGTAATTTACTTTGTGTCCATCTACACAACGTCATACTGGGCATGCTCACACACTTAGTAGCAAAGGGCTGTTTTTTATGCACTCTAATTCTAAACACGGAAGGGCACAGTGGTGTCGATAGTTGTCATTGTTAGCATGAACACTGCACTACATATATCTGACACCAGTCTTCTACACAACGTCTGCTGCTGTCCGTCACCTTAGATGTACCAATCTAAACCTGGCACACTAATACCACCCATGGTGATGTCCTGCCAGGAGTGCCTACTTTGCCCATATAGTGCCAATCATAGACATATGTCCTGAGACCAGGTTAACACCCTGACACCTAGAGAACAACTGCATTGTATGTGTATGCTAAACAGTGCTAGATGTGTAGCGTTTGTAATCACAGCTGCCCAATATTGATCCAACAATGCGGAATACTGACATCTGTGCAGTGAGGAACACCTGGCTGAAGGCTCAGTTGTGCACAATAGCACTACCACCGTATACCTCGCATACAGGCATGTGGGCCATAACACCGTTATGGACTGCTCCAGGTGGTTGTGTCCCCACGTACATGAAGGCCACTCACATGTATTGACCAGTACACCCTCAAAAGGCATCACAGATTTGTCAGGTGTAGATCACAGTGTCAAAAGCCGCATTATAGGATGTAGCCCTGAGACATCACCATGTCCTTGGACCAGCAACACACATCCATACATGTGGTAGAACATATATTAGTACAACACCATGTGACCCATGACCAGTGGTCTGTACCTAGCTCTACAGCAACTGTGCAGACTACACAGTTGCATCATGTGTTATGCAATGCAATGATACCACTGTTCATAACCATGTCGGCTGTACACATAACAGGGGCCCTGGGTCATATACAGCAGTAACAGATGACTGTTGCTGTACACCAGTAAACACCCTCATGTTTGGATATGACATACATGTACCTGGCATGGATATGTACATGCCACACACACACACACACACACACACACACACACACACACACACAACACATATGTACATAGCATAGTTGTTGCTGTCCTTCGTGCATTCAGGTGGCTACAGCAATTGCACATATGCACATGGAAGGTAGGTCCATGGCTGTTGAATGCTAACAGTACATAAGGTGTGATATCAATGCTGACTGAGTTAACATTCCCTCTGTACTGGTTACTCATGACAACTATCATATCATACAACAGTCCATGTGTCATGTATGTCATCCCACATCTCCACCAATTGCAATGCCTACAAACATGGCTAAATGACAGGAATGTAGTACCTACACACATGTACATGTACTGGTGTGCGTTCAGCTACCATGCATGTGCAGTAGCTGATGTTTGCAGGTGATCTGTGTCTTACTACAACATGCAGTTGCAATGCAGCCCCATCATTGCCAACTGTATATGGTGATATACTCACAGTATGGTAAGATGTACATCAGGTATGGATGGATGTGTGGACATAAAGTGGTGGGCCATCTTTGCAGATTAATGTTTGCTGAAGACAGCTCACAGGTGTGTCACAAGCTGTCCTACCATAACATGTGCAAACACTAAGCTATGTTTCTGTTAATTGAAGGGGAAGACATACAACCTACACAGTGGTCAGGGTGTCACTGACTGTAAATCACTTGACACCTGTAACACTTAAGACCTTCCGTGTGCATATATCAGCACAATTGCCAAAGGTAGCATTGGTACACATTGTAATGTGGGCAATACTGTTGCATGCCTGTCATATGTATCATAAGATAGCAGGTGTTTGATTTACAGTACTGCCATGTGTGTTTGCTTGAGTGTCCATATATGCCATGTATGGTGGGGAATGCATCACAATTGTTACTAACACCTCTGTACACTGTTGTAGAGATCTGTACATACTGCAGTGTAGAAAGCAAGACATAGGCAGGGGTGGGGTGTGTATCACACACATGTGAGCTATCTGTATGTGCATGATATAGGTGCATTCAATTGTGGACTCCACAGTTTGTGTGTGTGTGTGTGTGTGTGTGTGTGTGTGTGTGTGTGTGTGTGTGTGTGTGTGTGTGTGTGTGTGTGTGTGTGTATGTATGGCTGTCTGGTCCATGGAGTGAGGATGTATGTTACCATAGTGAACAGATAGGATCCCTAACCCCTCCAGGTGATGCAATCTACTACCCTGTTGATTCCGTCAATCTTAGGCATTACTGACTACCTGTACATGTTCATTCTCTGTGTCGCGTCATGTGGGTGCACAGTACTGTAATGGTGATTACCACATAGGCAGGGGTCCTCACCTTAACACTATCAAGTGTGTGTGTGTGTGTGTGTGTGTGTGTGTGTGTGTGTGTAGTTGTGTGTTCTCATCCTGTAATGTGAATGTGTATTACTGCTACACAGTGAGGGCTCAAGCTATCAACTGTCCTCTACCCTTGTCATCAGCTAGACAGCTGTGTAAACTCCACGCCCCATGTAACTGTGATGTCATCCAGTATGGATGTCACGTCTCTAGCCACTGTAGCTTAGTACACAGCTTCCATGCTCCTGGATCAGTAAATGTGTAGACATCTTTAGAATATCAGCCTTTCTAACAGTGAGGTTGAAGCTACAAATAGCATGCTGGTATTGTCATACATACCTGTGAGTAGTCCACATTTACACATGGGAAACTGCAAACCCTGGCACTCAATGGCACATGCAATTAGACCTGAAGGAGGGAAGCAGGACATCATTACCAACATGCTGTTACTGTTGCTACCAAGACACATACTGTGAACAGAAAACAATGCATTCTAAACCTGTACTACATGGTATGTCTGCTGCATGTCAACAGTACACAGCAATTGGAATCTACACTTATCTCCCTATTCTGTTCACCTTGTGCATCAGACCATATGAGCATGTCCCTGCACCGATGGTGTGGATGACAGGGATGCAGTACAGGTATCATTCTATGCACAGGCTAATAATGTTTGCCAGGGAACTAGGCTGCACCAGTGGATGACATCATGTGTGTGGGTTAGGGCCTGTGATCTAATTGGTCATGTGTGGTTGTTATGCATGTGAGTGTTGCGGTGCCCTACAGATGTTTCTGGCGTGTGAGTGTATGTGTGCACACAGTTTTGCCATGTGTCTGGCCTGCACAGGGGTATTATTGACAGCTCCAGACTGTGCAGACCAGGTTTTACAGCTCACGGTGTCCGGCCATGGCCACGTAACCTGTGCCTGCCGGGGGTTTTACGTGCACTACCAGGCAGAGGTGCAGATTGGGTATTGTCCGATGACACATGTCCACTGGAACTGTGCCCCCATTGGGACCATCCAAGGCCATGTCCACATGGACTGCTGTGTCCTGGTTGGACAGCACAGCACCAGCTGCACTGCTGCTGCTACCACCACTATGGGAGCTGGCATGTGAAGTAGCTCTTTCATGTAGACCTGCACCAGGTGACGTAGCTGGTCTATGTCCATGTGCCCTACTCCTCACTCCTACCAGATGTTCCAGCAGAGACAGCTCATTCTCGTGGATTGTCATGCCACGGTCAAGGATTCCAACCATGTCACCCAATCGTCTGTCCAAAACCTCAGCAATCTGCTATTGAGCATTTGCCAATGCCTAGATGTTGTCATTTAAAGAATGGATAGCAGCCCTCTGAAGGCTCTGCCCTTCTCTGTTTTGCCATTCAGCATGTGCCTGTGCTGCCATTACAGTCAGAAACATGCGTCTGGTGTCACCAGCTGCTGCACTCTGTCCTGCAGTGGCATGTCGGCCTGAGGTCCTCCTATGAGCAGCACTGGCCACATGCCTGTGTGGCCCATCTCCAGTTATTTGCCTGTCACCATGGTGTGAATACACACCTTCCATAGCCACCACACTTTCCTATTCCAAGCTACCACACTCTAACTGTCCTTCCTCTATGGTCACTGGTGATGGGGTATGTGTTGGCATGAGATCTGTGTGTGGGGATGAGGGGGATATAGTTGGAATGGCAATGAATGGCACAGATTCAGCCCCTGACAAACCTGCCTGTGCCTCAAGCATATATTCATCATCACTGCTAGAGTCTGTGCGGACACTAACATCAGATGAACCGCAGCAGGGTAATGCACCTACATCACCTGTGAAGGCAAACAAAGACTCTATATTACAATACAGACACACACACACGCGCACACACACCACACACACACACACACACACACACACACACACACACACACACACGCACACACACACACGCACACACACACACACACACACACACACACACACACACACACCATGCATGTGATTTGACAGAAGGCATGCAACATGCATGTGGTACAGCAGACAGCATGCAGCTCAGACAATAATAGTGATAGTTATCATACTTCCCTGGGTTGCACACAACAGCAAGCATGTGTCATAGCAGAAGCCATGTATTTCACACAATCATGGTAGTAAGCATGCATCCCTGTGTTACACCATGTAGACCAGCACAGGTTAACAGTACACATGGCTGATGTGTGGCATATGACCTTGACATTAACATGTAATATGATGTAATCTGCTGACGGGTGCATTGACATGCATACATGTTTGACACAATGGTGTCCTGTCAGATATACAGTGGTGTAATGGTGTCACATTGCAGTGCTGTCTGTCCACCCTACAGATAAAATGCACTTTTAGCAGATGTGCATGGCAATTGAAGGGTATTATGAGGTGTCTATATTGCTATACAGTGTGAAGTACAGACACAGTACCATTGCATGGAATCATGAGGCATCTCTATTGCTATACAGTGTGGATTACACACACAGTGCATAGCCATGAATGTGTGCATACACAATACATATAAACTGTGGATTGTGACCTATATCACTGAGGTGTATACACATTAAACCATGATGTGGAATGTGTGACACAGGTCACCGAAGGACATATGGATCACACCCCTGCACATCTGCAAACATAATTTAGCTGCCTGGCAACCATGTCCACACATGGCAGACTTGTCAATATGCCATGTCCCACATGACATTTGTGTACCTCACACACGAGGTGCACGGCTGACAGTGATGTCCAATAGCAGCAATAGAAATGTACTGTATCTGCTGCCTGATGTGGTTGTCTGTGTATGTATGGGGATGCTGTACAGGTGACTACTGTCATGCTGTGACACAGTCATGATGTTCAACACATCTTATGTGGTCAAATGAAGTTACGCCTCCACAAGCTGTGCAGAGGCTTGTAGGATGTCCAGTGTTCCACATCTGCAATATAACCATTCAACAAAGGCTATAGATGGACCATGTGTAGCCAATGTACAACAGGGTGTACACACAAACACATCACATCTACTGTGTGTTGCTACATGTCTCTGGCCATCCTCCATGGCCATGTGTGAACATGTGTTGGTCAAACGGTTGTGATGGCCGTCTATCTCAAATGTCTGTGTTGTCCCATATGACATACACCCATAGATGTCATATACTCCACTGTCCACAGGGTTATGCAGACAAAGGGTTGTATGTCTGGTATGTGGGGTATGTTTTATGGGATAGTGAGACAATGTTGCAGCTGGACCACTACATGTCATGGACATGTCAGATGGCACATCACAATGTGTTCACTCATAGCAGGGGCATAATCCACAATGGTGAATCCTGTGGGCTGCCCATACTCCAGCTCACTGTGTAGTACTGTTTGTGTATCCCACATGTGTAGTTCTGATGTATAGTACATGTTCCTACATTGAACAACACCTCCACCATTGTATGCACAGCTTTCCACACATCTAGCAATGACAGTTTCTGAGGTTTCATGCTGGTGCACATGGGTAGCCAGTGTGATGGATTGCAGATGCGACCTGTATATTGTGACTGGACCATACATTATGTGTACATGCGTTAACTGGCCACATGGCAAATAGACCTGTGCATTAACATGTCTGATACTTATAACTGTCTCATCTGCAACGGCCTGCTGTCTCTGTAGAAAGCCAGAGGTACCTATATAGGGGTGACACAGCAGTATGATCATTATCCACGCCTGTATGACAGCCACAGGGTGAAATGTGCATATTAACACATTCACCAGTACAATAGAATATGCTATGGAGTATGCACATGTGTGCATACACAGAGTAGCACACTATAGTATGCGGCATGTGTGTATACATGCCTTGCATATGATGTTACATTGCATATTATACAGTGACACATGCAACTATATTGTATATAATAGTTATATGTGCAGTAGTGACTTACCAGGCAACACCAGGCTCGGTGGTTGAGAGACACCCACCTCCATGATGGCAGCCAAGGTTTGTGGATGCTGTTATAACGGTGTCCCCAGGTTGGCCAGTAGCTCCTCGGTACTTGTGAGTGGGGGCTGGGTTGGTGGCCCACCACCTGTTGCACCTTGTTCCCTGGAGATTGCATTTGCATGCTGTTTTGCATGTCTGATCAGGTCCGTGCAGTGTCTGTGCACCTGCTGGTATGTGCGGTTATGGCCACACACATCATTAACACTTCTGCAAAGTTCCTGTCACAGGTCATCCCCCTGCTGTGCATGCTGTGGCACATGGCTAAACAGGACATCATAGTTGTCTTGGAGGTAAAGTATAAGGGCTTCATCCTCCAAATGGGTATAGGCTGGGAGCCTTGCTTGTGGCATATCAGGAAGACATAATGATGGAGACAGGTCACAGTATCTCAGAGATGCACAGAGATACAGCTGCACATACATGTGTATCACATTTATTACATATAAACAGTTGTCTTTGCAAATCTTCATGACACTGACACCACTGACATGTTTGTGTCACACACATGTGACACCCAATGAGGAATGGATATTATCACCATATATGTGTGTCACCTGATTACATTGCTCATACTCCATGTGGATGCTGTCTTGATGTGGGCATATCCATTTGCCTGTACTGGTATTCTAACCTATCAGCACATGCTTGGATGTGTCCACATTAATGCTGTCAACGTTGATGCTGTGTATATGTCACATATCAACACATACACTGCCTTAAGTGACATGACCTGTGACAATGCAGACATGCATACGGAAGCCTTTACATGCATGTGTTTTGCCATATACATCTACACAGCACTGTACTGCAGTTCAACATCCTGCCACATATTGCCTGTGTTGCACATGTGATAAACATGGGACACTGGCTAGCCGGATGGCATTTGCAGGGATGGTTATCAACTATAGCATGTACGGCCAAGGTCATGTAGTAGTCTGTATGCCCTGGGCCATGTATGAGCGTAGGATGTAAGGTTACCTTACTGTAGCCTACAGCCATGTTTCCAGCGCCAGGTGAAGCAGTGCCACATAACTGATCCAGACGGTTAATGATACATCTACCATGCGGTCATCACACCATGTCTGACAGAGGTTAAATGTGCAGCTTTGCTGGACAGGGTTGCATAGCATGGCAGGAGTATGTAACATGTATGGCACAAAGATCTGTCCAGCATGTGGCAATCCTTGTACTAGGAAGGTGGATGTCCATGACGTATGTATTTCAGATGAGGATATGTATGTGTAGCATGTCCAACATCACAGTGTTGGACATGTCTTTATGCAAGGTAGGCATCATGCTACTTAGTGGAGATGAGGATTGTGAAGGCTGGTGTCGCCCATCCAAACATGGGCAATACCCCTTAAAGGTGATATGTGATCTGATATTGGTCACTTGAGTGATGAGTATGACTGTACAATGATCTCCATGTTCATGGATGGCACCCTGTCATGACTAGGGTTGCCTCTTATGACTACCTAATAGGCTTGGTGATGTCACTAGCTCAGGGAGGTAAACTGCACAGCACCATCCCTTACACACAGTGTCCATTATGTTGACAACTGCCTAGGTGGTAGTTCATGGGAACAGGGTTATTAACCTAGTGGTGACAATGCAATATGCAACAGTCAGATTGTGTACCTTTGTCACACACCTCACCCACAAAGCCCATTCTGTATGTTGTCCACAACACCGAGTCAGCTATTGCTCCTAGGTCATAGCCATTCACATACTTACATAGGCAGATGCCTCCCATTTGTCTGTGGGGTATGGGCTACAATGAGGAGGAGTACAATGAATTAACCCTGTTTTACTGCAGCTGCCAGTGGTGTGATATGCACCTATTACTCAGACACATTTTGTAGTGTTTGTTCTGTCAACAGTCCACTGGCAGAGCACTCCTGTGACATACAAATGTACACCTAGTATACTGAGTGTAGGTGGAACACAGTATGGGTGATGATGTTGTATGACCTGTCACAGGTATGATATGCAGTGTGAAATCATTTGTACTGTAATCTACATCTGTACTGCTAACAACATATACATTGATTAAGGTTCATGGACTTTCAGACCAGACTCAGCAGGGTAGTAGTGCAGTGCCTCCCATTATGAGTGATGTCTCCACTTTGAGGGTTGTGATAACTGTTGGTGTGCACCATTCAGTGTTTTCACAGACTGACATGAAGCTATGTTTTACATGATGTGTATGTGTAGAGCAAACTGTTTTGCCATATGTGTATGATACAACCAGGGATGTGGACAGGTCCCATGCAGCCTGAGTGCACCTTGTACCATCATAGTTATGGCTACAGGGGCTCAGTAGTGTTCATGGATATGTGATTTTGTACCTGTTGGGGGCAGTGTGTTTATGTTATCCAACACCCTATCTGTATTGCTTATTCATGCTCAGCACTTGTTCAGAACATGTAAGCACTTCATGAGCTACTAATTACTTTAGCACTCAATCCTCCTCATTACCTACAGGTAAACACTGTTTGTACTTACATTTCCCGCTTGCTTAGAGTAAAACAGCTCTTGTACACACTTTCCTCACATATCTAGTGGGAAATAGTTAAATATTCAGGCATGTCCAAGTGTCAGTTCCCAGTGTTATCACCTGTCTATATGATGAATATGAGCATCATGAGGCAATATAGAAATTGTCTCGTGTATACAGTCAATACTCCCCTCCTAACATACAATACTACAACCTGTGGGAGATGCACATATCTAGCCATGCTATGTAAAGCTCTCTCCAACCCAGACTGAACCTGACAATCATGTGGGGATGTTAAACGTTTGCACCACACCACACTCATCTCTTAGTCTCACTAGATCTCCATCACCACAGGCCACACATAGTAAGACTACAACATTTGTGGAGCCTCTCAATACTACTCTGTCTAGGCAACAGAGAACTCCAAAGCAGAAATGCAGGCAGTCCCCATCACTTAACACAGCACAAATTACTTATAGCCCACAGACTCAGTGTGCCCATCAACCACAGCCAATAGGGTGATATAATGTACCCAACACACTAGTCATAGGTGAGTCTATAGGTGGTCATACTGATGTCCCACTCAGCAGGCTACAGAAGGTGATAGTTACTGTATGCTGCCTGTCAGTTAACAGTATCCGCAACATAAGCTATGCACTCAGGTCACTCTTCAACAGGTACAATATGACTGTGTCATTCTCCATGTTAGTGTGAATGCCCGGAGATGTACCTTCCTGGACTACATGTAAAGAGGCATGGAATAGCTCTCTGATCTTGTAGCCCAGGCAGTTATCGCCCTAGCCCTGAGAAGCATTTGACCATCGTCCAGACTGATAACGCAGTACAAGGACTAAATTATTTACTTCAACAATTGGCTATGCTTCTGGTGTCATTCCAAGGGTATCCAGTATCTGTCTGCTTTGAATTATATGGTCGACAGAACACGATGCTTTGGCACAGATGGCCTGCACCTGTCGGCCCTGGGATTACGGATAATGGCTAAGGATCTTGCTGCTCCTATAGTGCCTGTTTTAGGCATGGTTCAAATAACATATTCACCACCATAACAGGAACAGGCAAGCAAATCCTGAGGGTAATGCTACTCAATGCTTGACATCTTCATCTCAAATGCACTCACCTGAGACACTCCTTGTAATGGACCACTTCGATATCTGTGCAGTGACTGGGACCTGCTTCTAGGCTCCTGAGAGCACCCCTGCACTACCAGGCTATTACTCATACCACACCTTTCAGTCATGTAACCAGGACTGGAACACCCACGGTGGAGGTGTGTCCATATTTCCCAAGGATATCCACACCTCCAGGCTGGTTGCTTAGCACAATGCATCAGAGGTAATCCAAGTGCAACTAACTCTGGCCATAACTGCTATACAAATTGTAGGTTGCTGCAGATTCCACACCATACCCCACGGTTAACGGTCCTCACTTCTTGGTGTACTGGAAAGTAGGGTTCAAACACACACTACTGATGTGTGACTGACACTACCCCACCATTAACTGGGATACCTACTCATGTACCGACACATTAGGCCAACGCTTTCTGGCATTCATAACCTCATATTGCCTGGATCTACCTATCCACACCAGCACCAAGGTTAACAATATCCTAGACCTGGTCATTAACAACATGTGTGATTAGTATTCCATACCTGGGGTTATCTCCTCGTTAGTCAGATCTGAAAGTACACTAATCACCCTTGTTATCCACATCCCTGCACCACACCCTTTATGGAAAACACAGTACAAAATATTTCTACAAAGCCAACTTCAGGCATCTTATGACAGCAGTAGTAAATGTCATGACACCCGTGCAGATGGACAATACAGTTACAACAGCTGAATCATACACCACAGCACTTAATTAGCACTTACATGACTGCATGGATCATGCTATCCCAAACAAAGCCATGATGGTACCCACCAGAAAATGGATGCCACTCTGTTGGTCCACTGCCATGGACATAATGTACAACAGAAGGAGGAGACGGTTGCAAAGTACAGTACAACCCCATGAGTGGAGGTGCTCCCTGATCAGCTTCAGAAGGAATCTGAGATCCCTTATCACATCCTCCAAAGCTAGCTACATAAACATTACCGCAACTAATTCCAAAGACTATCACAAAGCGTTCTAAAGGTATGTCACTACTCTCAATGGTGATACCCACATCTGCTCTGACATACAGCAGTTAGGCATGAACATTACAGAACTGACTGATATTGGCAATATCCTGGCAGATAGGTTCAGTGCTAACTTTACACCCCTCTCACACCCTAAAGGACCCATATCTATACAGGAACAATGCAGATTCCCTGCAATCACAACTACGCAGTTCAAAGCGGCACTCTCTAAAGCCAGGAACACAGCATCCATGTGACTGTACAATATCTCAGGCTGCGATTTCCACAAACTTCAGAACGAAATGGCTCCCCACTTGGGCACAATATTCACTAATAGCCTTGCATCAGGAATTGTGGCCCCTGAATGGCACACAGCAACAGTTATCACACTCCACAAAGGTGGCACCACAATGGACCAGGGGAACTATTGCCCTATACGCCTGACTAGACTGTTCTGCAAGGTTATGAAGCACATCATCATGGATCTAATTCACAGAGACATTGGTGGCCTCTAAACCTTTAATCCCACCCAGTTTGGATTTGTTAGAGCCAGACCATGCCTCCTAAATCTGGTGGAGTCCTTTGAGACAGTTACCAAGGCAGTAGATGAGCGTAAGGAGGTCCACACAGCCTACCTTAACCTCCCAAAGGCTTTTAAAACCGTTACCCATTCCGGTATTGTCAATATACACATAAACCGGCACATCAACCCCTACGTCAAAAGATGTTATGCAAAGTGGCTCATGGACAGAACCCACACAGTGAGGGCAGCATACCCTAGTACCTGCTGTAAATCAGTTACAATTGTCGTCCCCCAGTCCTTGGTCATAGGGCCCCTCATGTTCGGTATATGCTTCTCTGAGGTACAGGCTAGCACAGGAGGACTTACCCTGAATAGGTTTCCAGACAACTGCAAACTAGGGGCCATGATTGATTCACCAGCTGATGCAGGCACCCTCCATAAGGGTGTCACTGGGACGAATACCTGGTGTCAATAACATGGCCTCAAGCTGCATGCCACAATGTGCATAAACATCCCCTTTGGATTACACCAATCACCCGTGGACTATCACATAGGTGGTAGTCCCCTACATACATAAGATATAATAAGGGATCTTAGAACCTAAGTAGATAGCATCCACTCCTTTGATAACCATATTGCCAAGGTGGTGTGGATATCCTTCTACGTGGCCACCCTAATCTCTAATGGGTTTGTAGCCAGAACAAAGGCAGCCATTGTGCCGCTCTACTCAAGACTTATGAAACACATTAAAGGGTACAACAGCCCATTTGAGATGTACCTTACGAGACAACAGCAATGGCTTTAAATAAAACAACATTACCACACCAAGAGGAATACTGACCTCCAAAGGATGACGTATGCAGCCCAACTACAGAAACCCCAACTGTACTCATTTGCATACCGCATGCTCAGAGGTGATCTCTGCTGAACATACAAGGCCCATGTCCAAAACAATATTGATGGATATGCTCCACAAAAGCAAATGCCACTGAGAGCCACATGCTCTGGGATATGTACCTAAACGCAACGATGACTAGGACGTGCTGGAGGGATACATTCCTGACCCGGACACTCACCATGCTTTGGAACATTATTCCTAAGTACATCAGTCAGGGACCCTCACTAGCACTCTTCAAGAGATACCTCGATGGGTGGATGGGAGACAGACATGTACACCAGGGATCACTGCAGTGGCTCTGCTGTACAGAGGCGCAGGAAACAAATGACTCTGCTTTTCTCAGGTACAGGACACTAACCTAGGGATGTGCCACAAGTGAAAACACTGTAGTTAGGCTTGCGAATGGCTTTGGCCAGACAGCATAGTACCTAACTATGAACCTATGAAGCTATTACATGTCCTTTGTGCATGGATAATTGACTAGCTCTTCCATTTCAGTTAGCTATCATGCTGATACACAGTCTGGTGACTACAAGTCATATGTATCCTGTTATTGTTTATTGTACATGCCAATAGACATACCTGATGTTTGCATAACATAACAGTAATGCTATGTAAAATGTTAGACATATCTACCTACAATACTGTACATTTCACATTTTTGCCACAATATCCCACAATGCAAATCATAATTGCACAGAAGGACCACCTTAGACATGTTATTCTCAGTTATATGCCCATACATATGCCTACTGTAACAGTATATCAACATATACTATCCCCTGTTATGGCACATATTTGTTGGACAAACCCTGCCACTAACAGCGGCTGGAGTGGAATTGTTGTGTTTAAAGTCCTTATGCAGCATCCCTTGTGGTGTATGAGGTATTTACCTTGTGGCCCACAGTAGTACACACAATTTCTATTAGCATTACTAGGCTCAACAATACATGACTACATAATAACTTTTCCCACTATATGCATTGCGTACACTTTCATTAATACAGAACAGGTACTACATACAATAACATACTGAGTGTTCTACATACCTTACTAGTATCCCAAGTTGACGATAATATAAGTCCTATTCATTTTCTGTTTTAACAGTTTTCTCGTATGTACATACGGTTTGAATGTATGACAAGCCATCCTTTCATACGTAGATACCAGTAACATGTGGTATCCTGCCACCAATTGGTGTTCCGGAGTAGATGATTATATGCACATCAGCTGTGCAGCTACTCCATTAGACAATTACATGGCAACAGTGGGGTATTATTGAATACTCCACTTGGGCATTGTCCTTTTGCCCTACCTTCAAAGAAGACAGCCTGGATGTGTTGTTTGTGATGAATTGCAACAGCTATATGGAGACACACAGAGATATATTAACTTCATGGCCCCCATGGATTGTGAGTAATGGCTAGAGGATGTAGTTCTACATATGAGTGTAGCTGTTATATCAGCCGTCTGATACGGGATTATTGTAACCAACTCTGTAACATCGGCGTCTGTTCCATTGTACAACAGCAACAATTTCACATAGGGCCATTATAGTGTGTCTCTCACAAGGTATGTTAAGGCTTCTGCAGATGTCATAGAGTGAGTGGATGTTTGTGATGTTATTACGGTCTGTATTGCAATTGTTTCGGGTGTGGGAGAGATGTAGGTGGGTGTACATAGCAGATGAAGGTGTGTAGGAACTGCATATATACATATTCCATATGTGTGTGAGGGCTCCTTCCCTAATTGAAGACCTATCCTTTAGTAGACTAATACTATGGTTATTGCAGGCTTATTCATTAAGCCATTGTTAATTGGTTCCGGTATAGCATGCAGGTGATGTTGGTCCTTCAATCCCTTCAGAAATACATCGGTATGTAATGAAATGTTGCTACATGAAAGCTGTCTCGTGTATTTCTGTCACAGATATTTGCACTCATTGAAGTTGTGTTGGTGGCTGAACCTCTTTGGCTTGGGTTGCCACCTTTTTAAATGGCCATAGTGGGACATTTGCAGGACACACATTGGATTTTAGAGGCCGACACATACCCACGGTCAGTACAAAGTATAGAACTTTACATACATACCTATATAAAAGTTTATATTCTTGTAGCGGTTTACTTGCTTATCCTGTTTCTTGTTACATGTAAGTATTTTAGATACTGATGACTATTTTATGCAACAATTACATTAAATATGGAACATGCCAAACGTCTTGAGATGGTAGGACATTAGTATCTGTACTCATTTTGGTCAGAACACTACCGCACATAGGGGGACTGCCCCTCGCAAGGTGGGACAGGTGGTAACCCTATCTTTGGCTCATGTCCACAGCACATATTGTAATAGTGTATAGACATATATACTCTCCATATCCTTTGTTCATAATGTTCAGTCGTGGCGGATTGTGTGATTGCTATGGTCCATGTTATGCACATATTTGAAGACTTCAGCCGCTGTATACGGCATACCCACGGATTCAGGAATGCACACACTTCCAACATCCACATTACCGTTCCCAGACTCTCAAAGCCCACAATACTGAAAACTCAAACTCATGACAGTCAAACTCCCGGAACTAATACAAACACAGAACACACACGTGCACACACAGACACACTGCTACCCATCACATCCAAACAAACCATCCTACACTACGTATGGCCAGCTGGCCATTCCCCCATACACACACCATGTGGGTGGCTGCACCCCCCCATACCACACCTACTGTAATAATTTACCTCCGAGATAGCACAGATAGACACATGAAGCAAACCCACACACACACATTACAGTCCCCTAGAAACACACTTACACACACTACAGCAATCAGAAACACACTTAAACACAGTACCTACCTGGACCGCAGCACCGGAAGCACTAACTAAATGTCACTTAGATCATGATAATAGTACTTGCAGTTCTAGTGTTCAGATACTGTGGTCTTTAAACTTCGTGATTACGCGTGTAGGTATGTAAAGCATTCGGCATTTGGTAGTATCCTATTTATATGTATCTCCATGGTTGTGTAGATGTTGTTAACCTATCTATATATTTGCATATATATGTATATCCATATATATCGACATATATCTCTCTATCATCCTTTCTCTCTCTATATTTTTTATATATATATATATATATATATATATATATATATATATATATATATATATATAGAGAGAGAGAGAGAGAACACACCTTTCGTTGGGTACATGGCGGTGTATACTTTTTCCTGAACTCCGCCCTTTTGTGTTTTAACCTGTCACAATACACACCTGCCATTGGTACATCTCAGGTAGCTTAGAGGTAGGTGATTGTGTACATGGTTGCATGTTCTACTCCTGGCAGTGGTTGTTTTACCTCTCAGTGCAGGCACTATTAGTACAAGGGTAAATAATGCATATTTCTGTGGTTCTGGGCAGCTTTGCCCGTGATCTGCGCGATATTCAGCAAAGGTTAGACCTATGTTGCGCATATCCATGTAGTCATGTTTAAACAACGCTTATCGGCACTTACCAGTGCAAAAACCCACTAACATGTGCTTAAACGTGCTCTAATGACCTACATCCAACATCCACTATTCGAGACATTGGAATTACATAACAGCCCTTGCAGGTCGTGGAACCGGGAACATGTACGAGTCAGTCAGTGGCTTTACCACTGGGGCATCTGGGATATGTACAAGTGTTATGGTGTTTAGTATGTGGACTGTACTATGGCTGTTCCTCCATACTGCAAACAAATGTGTAACTCAGTTAGTTTACATATGGATGATACCTATTAATGGTATGTCCAAGTGATGCTTAATAGATGTGCTTCAGCTATGGGAATCCATGTCACAGTGAGCCACACACTGTAATGTGCTACACCTTGCCACAACCATAACTGGAGAATGCTGGGGTGACAGATACCTGTCATGGGTACTCCCCATGCTTTGGGACTACATCACTGATTACATTATATGGAGCCCCTCATTAACACACCAGGGAATCCTTGCAGAGTGGGTGGGGAACAGTGGTTACACCCCAGGGATCCCGCAATTGGCTCTGCTCCACAGAGGGACAGTTAGTTAATCAATGGGGTGGCGACAGCAGACACATTTTGGCTAGGCTTATGAATGGCCTCTGACAATTAGGCATGTACCTACCGATGTACCTAGGAATCTATACATACAGTATCAACACATGCTGTTAGCTTAATTTACTGTGCAGGTGCTGACTTACCTTGTACCAATAGCTGTTGTGTGTGCAATAATTGAGGGCTGCCTATATAGGATGCACACAGTAGACCACCTATACATGACAATTTACAGGTGGTCGTGTGTGTGTGCCATCCATTTTACTGTGTGTGCAGGTGGAGAAGTGTGTCAGTCCATAGGGGCCTACACTGTCAGTGTATGTGCTATACGTTCCCTCTTTGCCAAGGCATGGACATATTGGGCACACCTCCGTCTGCCTACTGGGGTTGGCACAGGGTGTTCGTGGTCTGAATCTCTCTGTGCCTCTGATGCTCTTGGCAATTGCAGTGTGCTGTGAGGGCCTTCACCATTATGTCCCTGATGCAGCTGTTTCTGCAGAATCATATTATGTAGCATGGCACATACTATGAAGATGTGGGCACACATGCCTGGAGAGTACTGCAAGGCTCCAACAGATATGTCCAGACAATGGAACCATGATATCAGCATCCCAAACACATGCTCTATGATGATTCTGGCTTCTGCGTGTGCCTCATTATGGCGTTCTTGCATGGGTGTTTGTGCATTTCTAATGGGAGTCATCATCCATGGCTCCAGTGCATAGCCAGCATCCCCCACAAGGTGGCCATATGGGATATCCCCCCTGACAAATACCTGGTACAGCTGTGAGGCATGCAAGATGTGGGAGTCGTGGTAGCTTTCGGGGCTGCCAGCACACACATCCGTGATAATGCCCTGGGCATTGCACTTGACCTGGCAGTTGATGGAGTGGTATCCCTTGTGGTTTATTTTGTGCCTACCATGCTCACCAGGTGGTGACTTGATATGTATCTGCGTGCAGTCTATTGCACCCAGTACCTCCGGGTAGTCTGCCACATGGTGGAAGAGGCGCATATTGCTATCCAACTCCTCCTGAGTTTGGGGGAATTATATATGCTCATTGACATGCGGTAACATGGCATCCAGGAACTGGTGGAGTACCCTGGATGCTGATGCCTGTGAGACCCCCATGATATCTCCAGTTGGCCTTTGAAAGGTACCTGTGGCTAGTATTCTCAAGCTTACACATACCTTTGTGTCCACTGGGATGGGTTCCCCTCTGTTGTTTCTGGCTCTGAGGTATGGCCGGCACAGCTCAACAATTTGCTGTATGATGTCCCTGTCCACCCTGTAACGCTCTACTATCTCCAGATCATCTAGCCCCTGGTAGGTTATCCTGGGTCTGAACACTCTTCTCCTCCTCCGGTGTCTGAGGTGGTTGTCAGCATCATCCTCCACACCACCTTCAGTCTCCAACAAATGCTGATGAATCACAGCTATGGCAACTCCCAAAATGTACATTTTAAAAGTTCCCTGTCTGTTTACACTGATGGTGCAGTGTTTGGGAATACACGAGTGTGTGTGAGGAGCCTTTACACTTTATACTACTGTGCTTTGGAAGCTGATGATGTCATGGAGTGTGTATGTACAATCCGAGCTGCAGGGTATCTTACTTATGTGTTTTACCACAATTAATTGATGCTATTCCTTAACAGTAATGATTTTTTATGTAATGTTCTTAGTAGTTTAGTGGAGCTTTTCTCCTCGGGCCTCTGCTGAAAATGGACATGTATCCAGCCAGACTAGCCCGGTCAACAAATGTAAAATAAAATAAAATAAAATAAAAATACTGCTGTTGTGGTGCCTTTGGTGTTGAATTACATTTAGCTGCAGTTGATCACCTCTTGCCCTTGCCATCACTTTTCAAAACAATTCTCCTCCCATTGTCAGGCATGCATCCAGCAGCCTGCTTTCTTGTTTTGTACTTTCCAAACCCAGGATTGTGTTGTGAAATGTGTTCTATAGCCGATCTACTGTAGGTTTGCTTTGCTCTGCTGTAACAGTTTTCTTTTCTTTGCAATCCGGCACCTCCCCTGTCCTGTTCTGCAGGTTGCTACTAGCAGCCTTGTTAGCTGCCGTCAATGGCCCACTGTGAGTTAATAGGTGTTAATTACTCATCTGTACTCCAATTACCCTATTGTGGCATTTCCTTATTGTCTTCCCGTAACCTTCATGTTTCAGCTGTGGTGCGCACCGCGTGCAGCCGTTTACCGGGTTTCGAGCACATTGTCATCCACGTACACATATGCTTTCGGCCACCTTGTGTGCTCTGAGCTAAGCAAAGCTATGGCTACATCCACACCCCTATCCTGCGGCTTTGCTTAGCAATGGGCAACCCAGAATAGCAATGCTCCAATGTGCTTACAGCTATGGTGGCACACCCCTCTGCTGATGTCATGTATACTTCCAAGCCACTACTCAGTGTTGTACCACTGTACTGTGTGGTACATCCTAACGCTGGCGGGACATTTGCAGTTCAGTATTACTTGCCTCATTTGCATGGCATTGACTACTAATTCATAGTTTCCATGCCGAACACTGTCACAGACCCTTAGCAACCCTTGCGCCTTGGTTGTGGTGTAGCATGCATACCATTGACTATTATGGCGAAATCATGATTTGTGCTACATTGCAATATTATGACATCTATATTTTCCTTGTGTTACCATTTGCACACACATGCCCTGCGGTTGTACTTTGCGTTAGTGTGGCCATGACATTAAATGTTATTTTTTAAGTGTTGTGCGTGTTTTTTATGCCATTGGCTGTATATTTAGCCATTGGCATATGTTAACTTTGTAATACGTAAGTTTGGTCCGCTTTCATGGCTCTGATGTTCTGTTTGGAAAAATGTAAACCATTTTTTTTTTGGTTTAAATTTCTGTATGCTTACGCTATGCCTGCACCACTTCATGAATCGCTATGTACCTTCATTTTCATGCTGCACTACTGCGTATGGGGTGATTAGCATACATGAGTCAAGAGCTGCACAGATCTGGTGTACGCTGGTAGTGCATGTGGAATTGGATCATACCTGAATCGCTCTGCTACCATATTTGGTGTTAGACCACCTATACTACGCCTGTGCCTGGCACAGGCTTCATGAATCCCGGGGTCTGTCTCATATCGCCTACTTAGAGGTGCTCTCTGCTTGACTTACAAAGCCATGTCTGACCCAGCTATGTTAGAAATTCTGCATCTAAAGAAATCCCAATCCCTTCACGCCATGCACTCCAGAGACCTCAATCTCACTATCACAATCAGTAGAACATGCTGGAGGGACAGGTTCATAACCCAGAGACTGCCCATGTTATGGAATAGTCTTCCCATACATGTCAAGCAGAGCACCTCACTGGCCCTCTTCAATAAAAATCTTGATGAGTGGATGGGAAATAGAAAATTCACTCTGGGGATCACTCCAGTTGCTCAAATCGACAGAGGCACTGGGAAGTTTGGGTGGCATGATGCCAGAGTAATGCTATGGGCTGGCTTGTAAAGGCTTGAGAGCCATTAGCCTAGTACACACCTATGAACCTATGAACCTATTAAAATCCAACAAAAGTACCAAAACAATCCCAAAAGTTTGGTCTTCTATAAATCAGCTATTAACGTCAGGTCAACCCAAAACCCCAACACCTAACCATACAAATTCTTCAGACAGTATAACCACACAATTTAACACCTACTTTACAAATTCTATACTAAACCTAACTCAAACCAATAGCAATACTCCTCCCATTCCCACAGTTCCTGACAATACTTCCCACACTTTTTTCCATCAAAACTGTAAAAAACAGCACCATAAAAAAAACTACTTAATAAATGTAGGCTTACAACTCTCGCTGCTAACAATCTCCCTTCTGAAAATCTCAAGCAAGCTGTTGACATAATCTCTTACCCAATTTCTATCATAATCAATCACTCCATAACAGAAAAGTCCATTCCAAAGATAAGTTTCTTACATCACCCCATCACATAAAGGTGGTACCTCTACTGACTTCTCCAATTACAGGCCTACTGCCATCTTATTTTCACTATCCAAAATTTACAGAAATGTATCCATTCCCAAGTCATGCCTTACTTAATTTCCAATAACTTTTTAACTAATCCCCAATACTGCTTTAGAAACCTTACACAGTGCTACTACAGCTCTGTTAAGCTTCACAAACTCTATCAACCATTTCAGAAATAATGGTCATCTAGTCTCTTCCATTTTCCTTGACATGTCCATAGCTTTCAATACCGTCTCCCATCAGAAATTCCTCAGTTAACCTTCATCCCTTAAACTAAGCCACTTTGCCCTTAAGGTTACACAGACCATGGTTATCTGACCATTGACAGACTATAAAATGGCAACACAAACTCTCTTTTCTAGTTCCTGTCTAATTAGGCATCCCACAAGGATCCATTCTAGGTCCTCTTCTATTTTCCATCTTCATCAATAAGCTTCACATTGCCACCCACCTGGCTATTACCATAAAATATGCTGACAACTTCACACTCATATTGTGGAGCCCCTTCTCTTTCTAAATTCCAAGAACTAACCCAAAAAGTTCTTTAAAGAGGTAGAATCTTGGATTTCTGGTGCTCAGTTAATCCTTACTCCCAATAAAACTGAACTTATGATTTTCTCGCACAACAAACCTTCAGACCTCCTCTTACCCTTAATGATACATTCTTCCAATAACGCAAAAATTGATAAGATGAGATCTGACAAACACATTATCCTAACTATAATAAAGTTGACATTAAATTAGGTTATCTCTGCAGAGTCAAGCCCTTCCTCATCAACTCAAAAAGACAATCTGTGAAAGAACACACCTAATGTCTACTCTTCTTTATGCCTCACCCATTCTCACTAACCTGTATAAAACAGACCTGGGTAAACTAGATGCCTGTTGCAACAATATTACCACATTCGCAACCAGCACTCCTGATAGATTCCATCACTGTACTGCCCTAGGCCAACTAAACTGGCTTGAGCTCCTCAATTACCTTGCATACACCCAACACACTATGGCCCATGGCATACCTTACCTCCAAGACAGGTGTCCTGCACTCTACTACCTACTTCAACCCCATTCTAATAAAAGATTACTTAGATCTTCTGACAAATTCCTCTTACAAGTCACAAAAGCTAACAGCTTTTCTGGTGATTCTCTTTACTCAAACTGCATTTCCAGAACATAGAACTCAATTTCCCAAAACATCACCTACAGTTCAAATTTATCCTCAAATATTACCTATCTAATTATTGGCTCTGCTCCTGCTTTACACCTGGCTGATTCCTTCTCCTCCTACCTGCCACCTTTATAGGCTTTCCTTCAATACACCTTACTGTTAATCTTTACTCGCTCAACCTAATAGGAGTCTCTCCTTCCCTTCTAATTCCTCTCCTACACTCTCTCTCTCTAGATCCTCTGTCTATTCCTTTGTGCATTATCCTTCCACTCTTTACTTGTAAACTTTTTTACTACGTCCTACTCTAATTTTAGTACTCTCATAGTTAACCATACCCCTTTAACTACTTCCCACCATTCTTCTCTTGTATAGTCAACTGTTCTGTCTTTTCTTGAATATCTCTATTTATACCTTGTTATCTTTGCATGGCTCACTACTGTATGAGCTTATGTATTGCATAATTTGTTATTGTACCAATCTTTATTCTTTTTGGAGGTTTCTGCCTCCGCTGAAAAAGGGCCTGTGCTCAGTCAGACTTTCCCGGTCAACAAACATTAAATGAATAAATAAATAAACAAATAAATAAATTTTACATATATTTTTTTCAAACAAGTTTTAAGTAAATTTGGTACCTGCATTGCGACCAGTGCAGTTTGTATGGATTTGGGGACCAGAATTCTGCATTTGATAAATACTGTAAAATCACAAGCTCTCAGACTCCAGCTCATTCTCAATGTATTTCACACCATCAACTTACCCTCTGATAAACAGTCTTGTTCATGACTTTACTGAAGTTCACAGGCTGGATAGAGCAATGGTTTCTATGGATCTTTTTCACATTCAGCTGGGGCATGGGGTCTGGTTAAGTGACTTGCTTGTGGCCACACATTTAAGCAATGGATGCTGAAATTTTCCTCTAACAGCTATGAGATCTTGTAATCTGGTGAGGTGCTTTTTTGTGATATCAAATTGTGCATCGCATGCTAGAGTGGTTATGGCCTTTTCTGATATAAGAGTTGTGTGCTGTTTTAATTTTTCATTGTATATATAAAATTATAACATTATTTTATCAATAAAAAATGCTGCTTAAAATAAGATTGAACACACAGCTGAAGAACACATTGCAGACTGATTTTCTGTAGTTGTTAGAAGTAAGGATTTTAATATATTTGTTGAGATGAGGGAGTTGGTGGCAGAGATAAAGATTGGTAGGGAGACACTTTGAGATGCAATGTAAGAAAGGTATCCCACTGTACCAGTGATAGACACATGTCAAATGTGTGTAGCGTTTTTATGGCTGAGTAGCTATGTTTGTTTCATTTATACACAGCGTATGGAATAAAGTATGGACTAAGGCACTAGTAAATGCTAACAGTACATTAATGGTAGCAATATTAATGGAACAGGAGGCAAAAAGAGCACTGTTGAAATTGATTCAGCAGATATTAAGCTGTTAGAAATTCAGTTTGGATTAAGGGAGAAGGTCAAATAAAAAAAATGAAAGTTAGTGATTATGAAGGTGGCACTGGGCATGTAGATATTATTAATATGCCATGCACAAAGAAGTTTTTTGGGAGATGTAATAGTAATTTGATAGAAATTCACATGTACATTAAAAGAGTTCATCACTTATGGAAACAAGTAGACAAAGGGGTAATGGAAATGTTCTTTAAGGCCCCATGAAGCTTTATACTGAATCAAATTAAAATGGTGGTATTATACAGCACTGTGGACTATACAGTGGAAAAAGTGTGTACTATTCTTGCCTCATGGCAAGAAGTTATCTGGGACATTTCCAGCAGGGGTACCCTCTATATGGAATCTTCATGTTCTCCCTGCTTTTTTCTAGTTTTTTTCCAGCTAGTCCAGTATTGTGCCACCTCCTAAAGACTTGATATAGACAGATTGGTGAAATTTAAATTCTGCCTAAGTCTGTGTGTGTGCATATGGTGTGTACCAGTGATTTGGAAGGAACGGCTGATGATTTATTAACAGTCTCTACTAGGCTTATAAACTCTGTGGATGCAGAATAGCTTGGATTATATAGCACTGTTGAAATCCAAGCTTTGTTGCCTTTCATTCAGATAATAAAAAATGATGAAGGATGTTATGTGTTTTATTTTATTTATTTATTTATTTATTTATTTATTTATTTATTTATTTGGAGTGTAACTGACCAACTCTGTGGATAATTCAGCATTAAAAATTTGGAGAAAAGAAGAGATATACTATACTAAACTGATAGTGATGTATAAGTGTTACTGAAACATGATGTTATATAAAAATTCTGGGCAAGAAATATAGGTAAGAAAAGAATATGATATAGGGATGTACGGAAGAAATATTTGGCACCAGGACAGGAGATTCAATGAAACAGAAAAGTTGAGGCTAATAAAGGAGAGAGGTAAAGTTAAATTATAAAGCAGAGGAGTAAGAACCATTTCACATGTTGGAACCAGTATATAACATTATGGTGCCCCAAAACACAAAATATTCTTCTCATCCCCCTGTCTTCATCTGCTTTACTAATACTTTTGTAGTATTACTTATTTCAGTATAACTGAAATGCAAACACCTTTATTTCCAAATCCCCTAAGCAACTCAATTATTTAAATTTGTGCAGGCACCCTTACAATTAGGTTTGGATGAGTGACAGTGAGGAAGTAAAGACAAGTATTTACTACTAAGCAGGGATGGAATGCCTTGGTTGCCTGGATGGAAAGCTGTGCTTATATTCTATACAGTAAGGTATGGAATAACAGAGAAGGAATACAGCCAATAAAATATTGATGATTATTAGCAGTAATGGAAAAAAAGATAATATGATTTTCAAGAAAGTAGCAGATAATATGCATCTGAAGACAAAATGGATAATGCAGTTTTCTTTATATATTTACTTTTTTATTTACATTATTCATTTTAGTTCTAGGTGTTCTTCATTGATTTTTTGTTTGTTTGTTTTGCTGTTTAATAATATAGAGACTTGCATTTATTAGATGCATTTTTTACAAAACTCCCTTATTATGTTCGCAAAGTGAAATGTGAGTCTTTTACATTCACGTGAATCACCACCAACACAGGTAGATGTGACCTTTATTTAATATCTTTAATAAAAGAACAGCACAGCAGATATGTTAACACTTCTGTTATGCTGCACTAGAATGTCAGTAATGGAACTCAAATTCAACCAGGCAGATTGACTTGGAACAGAACACACAACCTTTAAATATTCCTCACTTCACTGGCAAGTCTGTTACCTGTTGCTCCCCCAACAAAGACACAGACTACAATGTGCATTCAAAATATGGTAACTGGTTATTTCATGATGATCCACTATACAGAATAAACATTTTCCCAAACAGATTGATATAATTTGCTGTATTAGCATGATCAATCAGACGGTATTCAAATTGATTCAGACGAATAAATAATAGGACACAACAATAAGTCTTGATAGATTATTATATTCTTAACAATGTGTACTATATGAATCAGAGTACTGATGGCAAAGTACCTATGCAGACTAGTTCCAGAAAATACAAAGTACAAGAGAATCTCTTTGCACTATTATAATACAAATGAAAGGAAAGCAGTCGCAGTCATAATGGAAGAGGTAACAAAAGACATATCTGACCAGAATTTTTAAATTAATAATGTACAGCAATTTCAGTAAAAACATTGGACGAGCAATGCCAGGAGTGGTTTGAACCCACTGCGTATTATGACAACTCAAAGAAAAGTGACTTCTGCTCTAGTTAAGCACTATAACTTTAATATAGTGTCAGATGTTCTGCACTTTCACTAATTCATTACGAGTAGCTAACAAACAATACTGCAGTACATTTCAGCAGTGTAAATTATGGAAAAGTTATATTAATTCCAATATTTGGATTAATAAATTTAGGTTTAAATCTAACAAATGCATAAAAGTGGTGCACCTCAACATTTTACTAGTAAAGTTGAGTTAAACTTTCATGTAAGGCTTAAATGATATCAGGTTCTGTAATGCTGCACTCTAGTTCTAAAAATGATATCAGAAAAATATTGTTTAATTAACATATGGAAGTATTTTTTTTATTTTGTAATCATATAAAAAGAAACTGAAGAAATGCACCCTTTTCATGCAATTTAAAAACTAAGGCTATAATCTTGAAAGGTATTTTCCAGCCAAACAGATAGAATGCATGTGTGTAACACAGCTGAGAATGTTACATTCTGTAAGGCATACTTTTTCACTGATCTTAGCCAAAATATACTCGGGATTCCATCACATTTTCCTCTAGTTCTATGGCTTTCATTTTTGCTATCAGTGAACACCTACATCTGTCCCTTTAACTCTCTTTTCCAAATCAAATGCAGTGTTCATAACTACCTATACCTTGTCAGCTTATTCTCTTTATATGTTTCTGTAGCAGTTGTGATAAATTGTAGCACCAGATCATAGAAAGAAATCTCAAAAATAAATATCAATAATAAAAAGATTAAAAGACTAAACTTCACCATGCAATCAGAAAACAACTAACTTCCTTTACGATTACATTTCATATATAAACGTCTTTAACTGTCAAGATATCTATCTGTAGAAAATATCAACATGAGTTTATTATACTCCATCTTCTGTAAGGCCTGACCCTAATGTTAGTTATCCATATCTGCTCATAACATTAAGATCCATTATGACCTTGTAGACTGCTTGGTGATCACCATTCTTTCCTTGCTGAACTCAATGAATATGAGATAATTCACAGAAAGAACTTCAAGGAATTTGTTTTGATCCAAAAGCTGACTTTTCACATGTGATATAGTGAAATCAGAAATTACAGGAGCTGTGGCATCAGATCCAAACCATTGCCATGTGCAAGTTTATTGGATAGCACAGACAGTGCGCCTTGTATAAAAATTTGCAGGAGATGCATAACGACTATTTTAAATCATAGGGCATAATCATGTCCTAGCTGGTAGGGTCATACACAGATGGTTTGTAATGACAGTACATCTCTCAGTTGAGCCTACCATCTCAATACACATATTGTAAGACAACATGTATACCATACAGCCAACTGGTCTTGCACTTTCAGATTGTGCAGTTGTCTCCTTACAAAAATAAGATTTCAAAAATCCCTACTTGTTCCTCCTTTCTGAGTTAAAACTTATTCAGCTACATGCAGAACTATACTTAAACATAAACAATACATAACACTAGTAAACTTGTAATATTTCAAATGAGTGTGTGTGGCATTATTGAATTTTTATTTTTTGGTCAGGTATCTGGGCAAATCCTAATACAGCAACATTAAACTCATACATAAACAAAGTTGCATACCTTACAGTTGATGCATATTATAATAAAAATGCTTATTTACAGTAGTAATCTCATACTAGACAGAAAATGGCAGTACTACTTTATTTTTCCTTGTTTATTTATTTTTGTTGGCTATGAATGATGAACTAAGCTCCATGATTGTTATCATGCATACCCAGGAATCTGGACTTCAGAACTGCATTTTACCAGTTTATATTGCACGCAGTCCTAAAATAAAAAGTGCATGAACAGTTACATAGCACGTTCAATACAATTCATTAAGTACAGATTGGGAATATAGTTGTGCAACAGAAATATGTTTTTTCCTAATTATACACTACAGTTACATAGTAGAAGTGATATTTTATGGTACAGTCTATGACAATACAAGGGGAAAGATTTAGGCAATTAAGTTAGTACAAAACAAAATAAACCACCCTAGTGCTAAGACATCTTTGGGTGCACTTGCATAAAGAGGGGAAAGTGATTATAGATCATGTGGACTAAGCAATTTCAAACCAATTTAGCACATAAAAAGCCACAGCCCAATTTTAGGTCAAAGTCTCATCAACTCTTCACTTGAATTGCTAAGAAATAATGTTGTTCCACAGTGATCACTCAGTGGTCACTCTGAGCAGACTGTGATGCACAGCCACATCTCATAGATGGCAGCACTAGATCTTAACAGTAAGAAAAAATAGTTTGTTAGAGATGTTGCTAACTTGGAAAATGCAAGCTGATGAGTTTTTAACCTGTGGGCAGTGATTTGCACAGTAACTACCACTTGGAAAGTTACATTTTTATCATTTGCATTTGGATTTGTGAAAAAAACATTTTTCAAAAGTAGCTAGTAGGTGTCATAGATTCAAACAGTGAAACTGTATCTCAAAATGTTGGAGAGGCTATGTCTGTACACAGATTAGTCCAGCATGACATACCAATTATGTTAGTCTGGGTGCACTGTAGGACAGCTTTCTCAAAGTATGCTTTTTTGGTATGTGAAAATGAGCAGTCATTTGTTAAAGTAAGAATAACATGCATTAAACCTTTGACAAGTCTCATAGCTCTTAAATAAGGTTTACAGTTACAGAAGACCAGTGGTAGCTAGTGACTTCAAAACAAGAGAAGGTTTGCATGAAATATATGCAGGGATGGAGTTTACTGAAATGGGCTTGGCTATATTACAGAAAGTCAGTGACTAACCATATTCAAGCAGCAGTGGAGTCAGTCAGTCTAATTTGTTGACTGCCTCAATATGTAAACATTTATGCTACTTTACTGACTTCATATATCTCAAATGTGGGATTTCAGTCAAACCAAAAATAATCACCATAGTTTATTTCAGCTTGTTTCACTCAAAGATGCACTAGCCTTGTCAAGCCTGATCAATAAATATTTATCTTATTTATTTATTTATTTTATTTATTTATTTTACATTTGTTAACCGGGCTACTCTGACTGGATATATTTCCATTTTCAGCAGAGGCCCGGGGAGAAAAGCTCCACATATGGACATAAGAGATTTATAATGAGTACAAATAACAAGTTACAAATAACAAGTTACAGACTTGTAACACTTCAACCAATGCATCTTGATTACAAAAAGAAGGCAACTGGAAAAACTAAAATACATTCTATTAAACATCAATACAACTTCTAGAACCTGATAAATAATAAGAGAGACCAGGGAAAAGAACTAAAACATTGAAACCTAAAACTAGATTACAAAGGATTACACTACCTAGACTATCTAAATACTATCATCTTTAGCATAATTACATATTGTAGCATGAGAAGAGAGAGTAAAGGGACAGGAGTTAGCAAAAAAAAGGCAGTAGAAGGGCAGTGTAGAGTTGATAAAGATATAAGCTTCCTGGGAATAGGGTCAGAGACACAAGGAATAGGATTTGTGAGGAGAAGGAGGCAAGGTGGTGAAAGGCCAGTTAAGGGGGGGGGGGCGTAAGAAAAGGGAGAGGAGTGGTAGGTAAGGAATTAACATTTAATCAGGATTTGAACAGGGACACATCCAGTGGCTTTTCAGGTAGATTCTAAGTTTTTGTTTAAACAAAGTAGTAGATGCCATAGAAGTAAGTTCAGTAGGAAGTTGATTCCAGTGTTTACCCAAGGCATTTGAGAAGAGGGAGTCACCAGCTAGGTTATTAGATTTTGTCAAGGAAACTAGCAGTTTGTTTGATGAGCAGAGGGAGTTTAGATTAGAATATGTGGTTAAGAGGTTAGAAAGTGCAGGTGTATTTTGACTTTGGTATAGAGCTCTATGGACAACTGTAAGTTGGGAAAGAAGTAGCATGTTAGACACTTCAAGCCAGTTAAGTTGCTGCAGATTTAAACAGTGATGTGTTCTAAAAGGCTTACCAGTAACAAATCTGGCAATGTTATTGTAGGTGGTTGATAGTTTGTGAAGATTGTTTTTTTTGAGGTTAGTGTAGATTGGTGAGGCATAGAGAAGAGTAGAGATGAGGTGAGAGTGGGCAAGAGTAGCTTTGGCTGGGGAGGTTAAAAAAGTCCTAATTCGATAGAGAGAGCCGAGTTTCCTGTTTACATTTTTAATGGTATTATTAATGTGACAGTCAAAGGTAAGGTTGTTGTCTATTGTGACACCTAGCAGTTTGGTAGTGGGGTCAGGTGATATAATGGTTCCATTATTAGATAAGATAGTGAAATCTAGTGCAGGGGATCTATTAGTAGGCTTAAAGAGTAGGAGTTTGTTTTTTTTGCGTTAAGGAGTAGGCAACGTTTTAAGAACCAAGTTTCGACTTTGGAGAATATATCTTGAGTATTAGTTTGGAGTTCAGCAATGGATTTAGCAGAGCAAATTAGTGTGGAGTCGTCAGCGTATTGTATGCATGTAGCCTGGGGAATAGCTGCTTGTAGGTCGTTTATAAAGAGGGAGAAAAGAAGAGGTCCGAGGATAGAGCCTTGGGGGACCCCAAGTGAGATAGGTAGAAGAGATGATAGTTTCTTATCCCAGAGAACGGCTTGTTTCCTATTAGAGAGATAGGAACTGAACCAGTGGACAGCTTTAGGCTCTAAGGAAAGAGATTTGAGAATTTGTATAAGGAGAGAGTGATTAACCATGTCAAAGGCTTTGGATAGGTCGATAAAGAGAGCTGAAGACAGGATGTTATCATTACGATTCTTGTTAATCAGGTCAGTAAAGGAGAGGAGAGCGGTAGTTGTGCTATGAAAAGGCCTAAAGCCATGTTGACAAGTAGTAAGAATGTTGTTTTTTATTAGGTGGTTCATTAACTGCTGGTGAACACATTTTTCCATGATCTTAGCGAGTGGGGACAAGAGAGCTATGGGTCTATAGTTGGAGTAATCATAGGAGTTACCTCCTTTGTGTAAGGGTATGATGTGTGAGATTTTCCAGATGTCAGGTATGGTTTCTTCACTTATAGTTCTATTAATGAGAATGGATATGGGATAGGCTATTTCGGAGGCTGCTTTTTGAAGGAATTCAGATGGAAGTTGGTCTGCTGAAGGGGAGCATGGTTTGAGTTTATGGATACATTTCTGTATAAAGGAGGTAGAGATGGGTAGAAGCCTAAAGGTTGGTAGTTTGAGGGATAGAAGGTCAGGGATGTTAGTGTTGTCACTAGAGAGATGAGAGGCCAAGGCATTAATAGTGTCAGTAAAGAAAGAGTTGAAAGTATTGGCTATATCAAGGGCAGAATTCCTTTCAGACCCAGATGGGGATGGAGTGGAAGTCTGTCCAGGGTGAAGAAGTCTATTTAGTGTTGACCAGAATTTTTGAGGGTTGTTGTGATTAGCTTGCTGGAGGTTACTAAAATAACTCCTTTTATCAGTGAAGATGGCTTTTTTGGTAGTGTTTCTTAGGTGCCTGAAAGTCTGTTGGTCTATAGGAGATTTGCTAGTTTGCCATTTTTTCCATGCTTTATTTCTAAGTAACATTTTTTGTCTAGTGTCATTAGATAGCCAAGGGGCAGGTTTAGATTTAATTCGGATGGAGCGTTTTGGAGCATGGTAATCTAGAATTGTTAGGAATGTGGTGTTAAAGTATTGGACAGCTTCTTCAAGAGGCAGTGTCTTTACTGGGTTCCAGTTACAGGCATTTAGTTCAGTTTTAAATTGAATAGTGTTGAAATGTTTGAGATCGCGTATGGTTCTAAAAATTGGAGTATTGTAAGGGCATTTTTCTGTCTTATAATATAAGTTAAATTGTGATCACTAAAGTCATCAGGTAATGTTCCAGACTTATATTTTAGTAGAGGTTTATTCACGAGAATCCAATCAATAATACTTTCTTTGTTATTAGGTTTGTTTATCCTGGTAGGGTGCTTATTGTCTGTGTAAAGCCATGGAGGTTGATATGAGAGGTTGGGTTATTAGTGTTAAAATAGGTCCAGTCTAGATTAAGGTCTCCTAGTATTATGGTTTCTTGTGGGTGGGTGGAGGTGGACCAACTGAGGATATTTTCTAAGGTAGTAATGTTGTTGCCTGGTGGTAGATAAATACAGATTATATAGATAGATTTTTTCGGGTTAAGTTGAAGCTTTGAGATAAGAAGTTCAGACTTGCTAATGTCCAGGTTGTCACATGGTACTAATGTTACATTGAGTTCATTTTTGAATAAAAGAGCTACTCCTCCACCTTTTTTAGTTTTGCGGTCGAGTCTTAAGATGTTGTAACCTGGGGGAGTGATTTCATTGTCTGTAGTGAAGGGTTTTAACCAGGTTTCAGTTAAACAGAGAATATCAAAGGAGTGGTGTTCAAGAAGGGATTGGAGATGGGTGATTTTGTTATTTATACTTCGTATGTTAAGATGCCCTATGAGTAGGGTATTAGTGTTGGAGTTTGGTATCAGTGAGGAAGAGTTTAGTGTGGTTGGGATAATGTCTGATGAGGCAGGTATTATCTGTGATCAAACATCAGCTAATGCCACTGACTTTCATAATTTCCAAATTCAAAAGTAGCTCCAGTAGTTTCATTTTGTGTCATTACTTGAATTACAAATATAAACAAAACCATCTACAAAATAGTACTTCCTTGTTCTTAAAATACTAGAAAGCAAAATCAAACAACGACAAAAACATATATATCTGTTTCTTTCTGTTAATGTTTTACAGTAAAGCAGTACTCTTTCTTTTCTGTAGCCAGTTTTGATCTTGACAGTCACTTTCATCCAAAGACTTCCAATATTCACTGATTGCAACCACTTTATTGACTGCAAGCACTTCAGAAGTCTAACTGTGATCAGTTGAATGACCATATGAAATAATGGTGCAAGTGATGCAGTTTGTCTCATTTCTCTTAGGCACATCCACTTCAACACATTGTGTGTCACCTGAACACACACACACACACACACACGCACGCACGCACGCACGCACGCACACACACACACACACACACACACACACACACACATACTCGCACGCACGCACGCACACACACGCACACACACGCACACACATGCACACACACACACACACACACGCACACATACGCACGCACACACCCACGCACACACACACACACACACACACACACACACACACACACACACACACACACACACACACACACACACACACACACACACACACACACACACACACACACACACACACACACACTGTATCAAAATACATACTATCCCTTATGCAGTCTGGTGTACAATGGCACCTCAAAAATGTGGCTAAATTAAAAATGCTCATTTAATAAAAGAAAACAGTATTCTTCCATTCTGACAGCATGGAGTGTCCATGTCCCATCTGCTGTCTGCAAGGTTTTTCATTTTTGATTCAGGATGTTATAGGCACCATTATCTGTTATAGACTGAACAATGGAAAGGCCTACTCCGTGCTTCATCCAGTAGCTTAAACAGCCCCTCAATGACATGTTATTTCCACTCTCATGGTTGCATACATATAAATATATCTATATCTGTCTATCTATATCTATATCTATTTATATATCTAAAAAAAACACAATAAGCTAGAGAACTCCACGTAGAGCTGGTCAAGTCTTTTATTCAATAAAATCAGAGATAAAACCTTGTATAAGCGCTTTCAGGCTACATGCCCTTCATCAGATCTGATTAAAAGACTTGACCAGCTCTACGTGGAGTCCTCTGCCTTATTGTGTTTTTGGACTTTGCTTGTGTAAGGCAGAGTGACTTTAGTGCAATAGACTTTTTGTTTGCTAGTCTGTTTTTTTTTTCTTTTTTCTGCGTAGCACTTGGCCATGTAGAGTTCTGTTTCCTGAAATGGGAAAGTCAAGTATTTTAAGAAAAGAAAAATTAAGAAGAAAAAATGTTTTTCATTTGGGAAGTCTTCAGCTCTGTAGTCAAGTACCATGGGCATGAGAAGGAATTATATGCAAAGCTAAAATGCATAGCAAAGAGGGACATTTACCTTATGGAAAGCTTGTATTTTGACAAATTTAATCTGTGCATCAGTTTTATAAGAATACTGTTTGCCTAATGAGAGATTCCTTTTAAGTTAACATTGTTAGCATGAATCAAACAGAAATCAGCTTAACAGTGATTCTACCAGGGATTCTAAAAATGTGCTAGTTTTCAGGAAGAAGGAAACCAAACTTACCCTCTTCACAGGTGCAGAAATGATACTGTTACCTAAGACCATGTAGCATAGTCCCATTCATTTTGTTTTTGCTTGTCTTTAACTGTCCTTTCTTTCTAAGACCCATACAGATTTTTATTAAATATGATATTAGTAAGAATAATATTTGAGACACAAAACATATCCATTGTTAGAGGTATAAGTTTGCAAATTGATGTTTGAATAATCAAAGTATGACAGTAAGAAGGTATTTGGCTTGATGCTTAACACCATCATGGTGGTAAGATGATTTACTTGACATTTGGAAGGCACTGATGTCAATCTACAATGAGCAATGAAGTAATAACTGGATTTGTTAAGGGTGACTTGGATTTACAGGAGATCCAGGTTATTGCTGTGGGTAATCTGATGTGAGTTGATGGTATTTCTGACATATACAGATATTATCTCTGCAGTTAACAAAGAGTCTGAATTGCCCTTGACAAATTCAAAGTGTACTGGATCCGGTGTCTGAAGATTTTCTATGTATTTTTTATAAATACTGTATATTATAAATAATAGTAATTTTTTCCATGACCTTGCATGTGAGACTAGTCAAATGTATAGGTCTGTAATTACCCAGTTCAGTTAATGGCCTACCCTTGTTCAGAGGGATAACTGATGTTCTTTTCCATTCATTTGGCGCAAATCCAGTTCTGAGGCTAAGAATGAACAAGAATCCTAAGGGACCAGAAAGGTCATGTTTCTTGCAATTTATGAGTCAATATGGGATATTATCAGGGCCCATAGATGCAGTGTTGTTTTGCTTTGTAGAGTGATAGCTTGGGAGTTATGGTCAAGAGCATCTCTTGGAAGGATTCAGAGAAAACATCAGATTGAAAACGGAGCTCAAATGTATCAGCTAGTAGGTTTGCTATATCCATGGGATATATAGATATATATATATATATATATATATATATATATATATATATATATATATATATATATATATGTGTGTGTGTGTGTGTGTGTGTGTGTGTGTGTGTGTGTGTGTGTGTGATTCCGTTTGTAAATAGTTCAGCAAACTGTTGTGAAATACATTTAAAGCTGTGTACTAGCGAAGAAGGTTTTATGGACTGATTTCAACTGAGACAAATTTGGCTTTGATGGAGTTGATAAGCATCCTGACTTACTTATTTAGTTTTGATGAGTTTTTTTTTCTTTTTGTCTTGCTGTGCATTACATATCATAGTTTTGACCATGGCTTTCTTTTTTGCTATAGATCTTGTTTATATTGGGATTTCACCAGGGTGGTTTCTTGTCTGAGTTCATCCATTGCTTCTTTTAGGTGAGTACTGCTGCCTCACTGCAGTTATTTACATGGTGGTATAAGGTTTCTGTGAACAGTTTCACATAGGTAAAGATTTTCACATAGTTGGAGAGGGCTTGGAATTTTTATAGGGTGTCACTCAGTTGTAAATTGTTTCATTTGGAATAATTTCTAAATGTACTAAGGTTGAATGTGGCGGCATGTTTAGTTGGATTTCAAAGGAGACAACTTTATCATCTGACCTGATAAGTGAGATATAATGCTCAGGAGAGTGCAAAGCTTCCTCATGTTTGTGAAGATCAGATCAAGGATGTCGGTACCAGTAATTGGTTTATGGGCTAGCTCATCCAGACCATTTGTATTGACAAAGTCTAGGAATGTCTAGGCCTGCACATTGGATGTTGTCAATGTTTCCCAGTTTATAAGTCACCCAAGACTATAGTGTTGGGTGTAATGCAGAGTGGCTCCAGTACATTTAGGTATGCAATATGTGTGCCCTGTGTCATAGTGAGGGACCTACAACTTTCAATTATATGGTATAGAACTTCACTTATGATGAGTAGTTTAAGTGGATCATACTGCTTGACCAGTCTTGAGGTGTAACTGTTCTTAGGCTCTTAGGTCAGTATTAAGCTAATTGCACTTGTGGGCCATATTAAGACTAGACAATTACTGATGTAAGAATCAAATCCTGCACCTTGTTTCTGTAAGGCAGACAACTTAACTTTTATACCAACCTCCCACCTCCTGTTTTTGATGAATATTAAGACATGTTCACATGTTGTCCCTTCTTGTGCATTAAGTGGTCTAAATGTGTGGAAAGCATTGTGGTCCTTATTGCTGTGGTGCTCCATGTCTCCATAGGTACACAGACATCTACATTCTCCATACTTCTCAACCTCTAAGCGCAAGAAATCTGGGCCAAGCCATAGATAATGGTTGGACAAAGGCCCAAAAATAGAGACACTTTTTAAATATTGCTCTTAGAAACTTAGAAAGTTGATAGAATAACATGTTTTGCATTACTATGAATTTTCTGTAGGGTATGAAGTCTATAACTCAAATGTCTGCCATAATTTTATGATATCAGTCCTCAATGATTTGCCTGAAAAAACACAATTTTATGAGAAATAGACCAAAAGTTTGAGGCAAAAATCTGCATATTCTGCAAAAATCTGTACAGTTGACAGGTATGACTTTCACCAGTGTAAAGATGGCTTGGAAGGACTAATGTCAAATTAGCCACAAACTGTTGTGAGTTTGTTGTGCTACGTTGGAAGGTTTATCAGGTTTGCATTACGTAAAAAGCCACCATGGGGATCAACAAAGTTTTAGCTAGTACTTGAAAGCCTACAGAGGACAGGTGCACATATCCTTGTTGAAGCAGAGGGATCTGTTAGACATATCTGCCCAAGCTGGCAAATATGGTACCCCCTTCAAATGAAACCCAAAACTAAGCAAATTGTTAAAGTCTAAAATCTTCTGCTCATATTGTGGTATCCTTTGAGCTGGGAGAATGTTGCTCAGTGCTAGGCTCATACCAGCCTGGGACACATAGTCTGAGAGCTTCATCAAGTGTCTCTTTATACAGCCCAGAGAGGTATGTCTGAGGTCATTTACACCTATATGTACTATGACAAAATTGTACTGGTACTTGTTGTTCAATGACCCAAGTGCATTTGTGATCTGGCAGATCACGGCCCCTGACAGGCAGCTGATGTGAACCTCTCATTGTTCATTGTGGCGAGCACAACATCTATGTGTCTGATGATTGAGTCATCTATGACTAGAACTTTAGCCTGTGCAGAGGTTTTTATCATGAGCTTATGAGTTGAGACACTGAGCAATGAAGTTACATGCATCATAGTGGTTGTTGCTTTGGAAGAGTGTTTGTGTGGCTGCTTTGGAATCCTAACGTCATTGCTACATCTGTTATGCCTTTTTGGTTTGAGTAGATTACTTTTTAGGGCCTCAGCATATGAGTCTATGTGCTTTGGTAATAGCATCTGTGGTGGGTAGAAAATGGTGTCAGGTGTTTTGGACAACCTGATTGGTAGATGTAGTGGCTGTATGAGACAGCCTTGTCATGAGTGACTATGTATAGTTACAACTCTCAAATACTGTATCTGATTTTTTTATGGTACAGTAAAACTATACACTTGCAGTCTGTATTATTTTGTTTGTGTGTAGAACACTTTAGTATTAAGATGTTGTATTAGAACTGCCATGTTCAGAAGCACTTACCAAGCAGAAGTTGTATTAATTCAGTGTTGTGCTGTAGCCAAATAATACCTACACGGATAATTTATTTTGTTGTATATGAATGAAAATGGCAGTTGTACTGTTTAATGATGATGCATATAGCAACACCAAGGTCTTGGCTGCATGACAGACATTACTATGTACTATCCACCAGTATGAAGTAACAGCCAAGTAAAAGCATGACAATCATTTCCTGTTATTTTACATGACAACAGATGTAATTTAATATATTAGTTCCTGCACATTGCCTGCAATCTCAAAATACTTTAGCATCTGAAACCTCTATTAATTCAGACATCATATCATGTGGAAGCTGCATTGCTTTGAATGTAGACAGAACTGTTTTGCATCTGGAGAATATATCAGTCTTACCGAGCACAGAAAAGTTTAGCATCTGAAGGCTTTATTAATTTCACTGAGCACAGAGCAGCTTAGCTTTTGGAGACTGTATTAATTATATCATATAAAGAACAGCTTAGCATGTAGAAGCTGTATGAATGGTACTGAATACAGAACAGCTTAGCATTTGGAATCTGTATTAATCCTACCATGCACAGCACAGCTCAGCATACAGGTCATTATTAATTCAGTCATGCACAAATCAGCTGATCATTTATAGGCTGTAATTATTCTAATTCTGGTAAAGAGCCTGTGAAAAGAGGATCAACCGGAAGCAACAAACAAGACTGTGTCTGGCAGATGGCATAGAAAGTTAAGACTGAGAGCTGCGGTACATCATTTTATTTCCTCAGCCCTGATTTGCCTATTGTATGATGTTGACTTGCTCAGACATTACTTCTGGGTCACCCCTGAAAAGGAAGTGGGTGTTCAGTAATCCTACCTAGATATCAAATGGACAATTATTTATTTTATTTATGACCATATTTCTTTGACAAACTGTGTTGTCTAATATTAGCAAGAATCATTAATTAAAATGAATGTAAGAGGAGGATTTCATCTTATTTTTATACAATGAAAAAAAGCTTTTCAGGCTTGTTGGCTGTTGGTGAAGCATCCTCCAAGAGGAAAAAACGCTGAGAGAAGAAGGGAGCCACTTTTGAGATTTTAAGTATTTTTTCTCTGTTTATTTGCTAAGTTTTTCTGCATAGCTGCCTAGCTTGAGCATTTTCTGGCTTGTTAAACTTGATTTCTGTATTAGTAGTTGTATTTAGAGCACGACCAAAAACTGTTTGCTGAATTTCCTGTTTTCACTTAATTTTAAATCGTTTTTTTCTTAAAACTTGCATATTTTCTGTCCTTGACCTAGCACTCTTGTGTGGGGTCATTTACTGCACTGTTATAACTTGATATTACTTGTGAACCTCTGCTATCTCTGTAAAAACAAAACAAAAAAAAATCTTGCTTTTTCCCACTTTTCTGAGAGTTAAAAAAGTTCAGTTACAGGCTTGCTGTTCCTGAACTGTTTGAAAGTTTCTGTGAGGCCATTTTTGCTTGGGCTGAAGGAGGGTCTCTCTGTTCATCAGTGGCAGTGACTAACATTGAGCAGCTTCCCTGCCCCGTAGAGGTGGTTACTGACTTGAAACTGTAGTTTTATTGGCCACTAGGGGTCATTTCCATAACTCCTTCATCTTCCTCTCTTAAAACCTAGTTGCCTCATGGTTTGAGCGTCTTTTCAGGCTTGTTGGCTGTTGGTGAAGCACCCTCCAAGAGGAAAAAATGCTGAGAGAAGAAGGGAGCCACTTTTGAGATTTTAAGTATTTTTCTCTGTTTATTTGCTAAGTTTTTCTGCATAGCTGCCTAGCTTGAGCATTTTCTGGCTTGTTAAACTTGATTTCTGTATTAGTAGCTGTATTTAGAGCACAACCAAAAGCTGTTTGCTGAATTTCCTGTTTGCACTTAATTTTAAATCATTTTTTTCTTAAAACTTGCATATTTTCTGTCCTTGACCTAGCACTCTTGTGTGGGGTCATTTACTGCACTGTTATAACTTGATATTACTTGTGAACCTCTGCTATCTCTGTAAAAAGGAAAAACAAAAAAAAAATCTTGCTTTTTCCCACTTTTCTGAGAGTTAAAAAAGTTCAGTTACAGGCTTGCTGTTCCTGAACTGTTTGAAAGTTTCTGTGAGGCCATTTTTGCTTGGGCTGAAGGAGGGTCTCTCTGTTCATCAGTGGCAGTGACTAACATTGAGCAGCTTCCCTGCCCCCCGTAGAGGTGGTTACTGACTTGAAACTGTAGTTTTATTTTCCCTTTTGGGTCTATTCCTGCTTCTTTCCAGCCCCTGCTATCAAGCACGCTTTAACGTGCTTTAGCGCGGAGTTGCCACTAGAGCAGCATCGGGCAGCGCCGGTTAAACAAGGTTAAACTCAAGGTTAAACTCTTTCTGGCTCCAGAAAGTCTGTTCTTCAATTTTTCCCTTAGAACTGCTCTGTTAGGAACCTAAACAGTTTACACCTACACTAAAAAGTGCAGCACTTGTTCCAAATAGCTTTTTCTTCTCAAAAAGCTCAGCGCTTGTCTTATAAGCATATCCCTTGTCTTATAAGCATTCTCTTTGCAGGTCAAGCACTCCTATATTATACAAATCTCTCACTAGCAAAACCCCCAGGAGTGCCCACTTCCCTGCTAAGCCCACTACTTTTCTGTCTCATACCAACTCATAATTCTTTCTAGCATGTCGAAGGGTCAGATGCTGGCGTCCTCTCCTGCCCATTTGGTGAATCTGGGAATTCTGAGACAATGTTACAATTGCCTCATGTACACGGACAACCATCTCCTCCTCCCATATAACACTAACACTTGTGAGAGATGCAGCTATTTAGCCAGACTGGAGGCTGAGCTCTCTCAACTCAGGACTGGCAAGACCAGGCAGGAGGAGAAGGCAACTACACACACCACAATACCAGTCTCATATAACTCAACCACACCACTGAATCAAACACATAAACACACTAAGACATACTCGGAGGCTCTGAGTAAAAATTTACCTAAACAGCAGAGGCCTCCAAAGCAGACACCCAAGCAACTGCAAACTCAATACACCACACAAACAACACATAAACAACAAAATCAGTGTGCAAAGCAGTCACTGCCCTTAAGGCCAAATACAACACCAAACATACTTGTCATAGGTGACTCCATAGTCAGACACACTGACGTCCTGTTCACCGACTGAGTAAGGAGAAGGTCACAGTAAGCTGCCTGTCGGGCGCTAGAATCCGTCACATAACACAAGCACTCAGGTCTCTCAACAGCAGGTACAAGTACGACTCAGTCATTGTCCACGCTGGTGTCAACGACCTGAGACGTACCTCCTTGGACTACATGAAAAGAGACATTGAGGAGCTCTCTGATTATGTAGCCCAGGCAGGTATGACCCTGACCTTGAGCAGTATCCTACCTTCACCTAGAATGATGCCACAATACAGTGATAAGATGATCAGCTTTAATAATTGGCTTAAATTCTGGTGTCATTCAAAGGGGATCAATGTCTGTCTGCCTGGGATGACATGCTGGACAAGCCACGCTGCTTTGCAAGGGACGGCTTGCACCTGTCACCCCTAGGCTTCCGGATATTGGCAAAGGCTCTTGCCACCCCCATAGTGCCTTTTTTAGGTAAGGCTCAAATTCTAAACCTACCACCCTAGAACACAAAAAGTAAAAACTAAGGGTAATGCTGCTCAATGCCAGAAGTCTCAATCTCAAGATGCACGCACTCGAGGCCCTTCTCAGTATGGAGAACATCGATGTCTGTGCTGTGACAGAAACCTGGTTCAAGGCTCCTGAGAGCACCCCAGCACTAGCAGACTTCACCTCATATCATGCGTTCCGGCCCCAAAATCCGGACAACACCAAGAAAGGAGGGGGGGTGTCCATATTCATAAAGGACACCCACACCTCAAGGTTGGTGGCAACGCACGATGCATCGGAGACCATC
Source organism: Protopterus annectens (assembly GCF_019279795.1). Taxonomy (NCBI): domain Eukaryota; kingdom Metazoa; phylum Chordata; order Ceratodontiformes; family Protopteridae; genus Protopterus; species Protopterus annectens. The sequence goes on from NC_056735.1 coordinate 1,957,844,264, forward strand.
CAGGTGCAATTAACCATAGGCAAGACTGCTCTGCAATTTGTAGCATGTTACAGGCCACCCTCTCAAACTCAGGAACCTCACATGGCCTTCCTGAAAACAATGGAGGGGATAAATGTATCTCCAAACACCATCATACTAGGTGACTTCAACTACCCTAATATAGACTGGGAACACTACTGAAGCCCAAACACTCTAGCCCAAAGGTTCCTGGAGTTCATAAACTCAAATGCCATGGAACAACTAGTCACCATCCCCACAAGAGGAGAAAACATACTTGATCTCATCATCATGAACATGGGATCACAATGTTCAACACCGGAAGTATACCCCTCACTGGTGAGATCAGATCATAAACTAATCTCGCTGGAGGTCCTCATCCCGCCCCCACCTGAAACAAAAAAGACCACAGTGAAAAACTTCTCAAAAGCCAACTTCACACTTCTAAAAACTAGTGTGGTCTCCTTTAAGGCCCCTGAGCCAGTGGTAAACATTACTCAAACCGCTGAATCACTTACAAATGCCTTCTACCAGCACCTACAGGACTGCATGGATCACGCAATCCCAAACAAAACTAAGACTCTTTGTACCAAAGGCAAGCGTCCAGTCTGGTGGACCCCAGCCATAAACAAGCTCTACAACAAAAGGAGGAAGCTACTACAAGATAGAGCAAAATCCTTGAAAGGTAAGACACCTTTGATCATTATAAGTAAAAAACTAAGAGCTCTCATAAAATCATCCAAGGCAAATTTTGAGAGAAAAATCGCCAAGGATTCAAATGACAATCATAAGGCCTTCTTTAGCTATGTTAGAAACCTAGGAGGAAACTCCCAGATATGCTCAGAATTAGTTCAAAATGATGTGAAGATTACTTAACCTACACACATTGCCAACATACTGGCTGACAGGTTCAGTGCAAACTTCTCCCCCCCCCAAAGGGAGAGATAGCTATACCAGAGGATTGTAGCCCCCAAACATCTCCAACGCCCAGGTGAGAACTGCTCTCTCCAAAGCAAAAAACACAGCATCCATGGGACCGGATGGTGTCCCTGGCTGTGTGCTCCATGAACTCAATGAGGAATTAAACCCGCAGTTAGGACAGCTGTTTAATCTTAGCCTCACCTCAGGATACGTACCCAAGGAGTGGCGCGGCGACTGTGGTCCCACTTCACAAGGGCGGTGCCTCCACCGACCCTGGAAATTACCGTCCCATTAGCTTGACAAGCCTTATCTGCAAAGCCATGGAGAGGATCATAATGGAACTCATAAATAAAGACATAGGGAACTTGCAGACTTTGGATCCAACCCAGTTTGGCTTTGTCAAAGGCAGATCATGCCTTTTAAACTTGGTTGACTTTATCGAGACAGTCACCAAGGCCATTGATGAGGGAAAGGCAGTCCATACAGTCTACCTTGACCTGGCAAAGGCCTTCGACACAATACCCCACTCAGGTATCATCAAAAAACTCATCAGCTTGAATGTAAACCCATACATCACAAGATGGGTTGTAAACTGGCTAAGTGACAGAACCCACAGGGTCAGAGTTGCTGGAGCCATGTCAGACTCAAAGCCTGTCACAAGTGGTGTCCCACAGGGCTCAGTCCTGGGTCCACACTTGTTCGGCATCTACTTTTCTGAAGTACAAGCAAACACAGGAGGGTTATGGCTGACAAAGTTTGCAGATGACTGCAAACTGGGCCATAGTCGAAAACACATCTGACACAGATATCCTTCAGAAGGGCCTCACAGAAACGGATAACTGGTGCCAGAGCCATGGCCTAAAGTTAAATGCCAAGAAATGCATAGTCATACCCTTCGGGAAAAACAAGGTTACCCCTAGCTACCATATAGGTGGCAATCCACTGAGCACAGAAGAAGTCATCAGGGATCTGGGGACACAGGTTGACAGTAGCCTTCGCTTTGACACTCATGTTGCTAAAGTAGTTAGGAAAACCTTCTACATTGCCCACCTGATCATGAAGGGATTCACATCTAGATCAAGGAGGGTCATCGCCCCTGTACTCATCACTCATTAGACCTATGATTGAGTACAATGCCCCATTCGAATGTATCTGACCAGACACCTGCAGCAGCTGGAAAGGCCCCAAAAGTTCCTCACCAAAAGGATAAAGGGTCTCAAAAATATGTCTTATGCTGCCCGACTGAAAGAACTCCAGCTCTATTCAGTCTCATACCGCTTGCTCAGAGGTGACCTGTGCCTGACATATAAGGCCATGTCAAACCCTGATTTGATGAATATGCTTCACCTCAAAAAAATCTAGATCCCTCAGAACCACAAGGGCGGGAGACTTAAACCTTGACACGGTTATTAATAGAACATGCTGGAGGGACAGATTCATCACCCAGAGACTCCCTATGCTGTGGAACAAAATCCCGGTACATGTGAGGCAGAGCACCTCGCTGGCCTTGTTCAAGAGGAATCTTGGCCAATGGATGGGGGATCGCAGATATACCCCAGGGATTACTTCAGTGTCACTGCTTGACAGAGGCACAGCAAAATAATAGGCATAGTTTTATTCAAACTAAAGGGGTGGCGAAAGCCAAATAACTATGGGCTAGGTTTATAAATGCCCTTGGGCAGATAGCCTAGTATGAACCTATGAACCTATTATTGTGGCATCTAGATCCAAAGAAAAACATCATGGAGAAGAAATATATATAGAACCATGGGGTTTTGATTGTTTGGCAAGTGATATTATGTTGTATACAATAGTGAGAAGTAATAAAATATAAGCAATAATATTCCCACTTATTTTACATGACTCTAAATACAATTTTTAAGGACCAGTTAATGGGGAAGCAAAATGCTAGTGATTCTTTGGCAATCCCAAAAATCACCTTAGCATAAGGAGGCTGTATCTATTTTACTAGACTAATTCCTTTTCTAAAAGAAAAGATCAGAATTGGGAAGTAAAATACTGCACCATGGTGTTGATTCCTTGATGACTTTTATTTTGTGACCTTATAGCGAAAAATACTAAATGTAAACAGCTAAGCAAGATGAATGTTTTACATTAAAGCATACATCATTTGGTGCACTGTTTAACAGAGTAGCAGTGTGCAGCAGCACAGGTGCCTGTTGAAAGTTTATTGACCATAACTGTGATGCCAAAAAAAAATGAATATTAAAAAAATTAGTATTTATATTAGTTTAAAGGTAGCAATACTTCAAAATATTCTTATACTATGAGGTGCAACAAAACTGATGTTAGTATACATACAGTAAAGGTGGAAAGAGGCAAAACGTTACTCCAAAAAAATAATTCAAAGGTGTAATATCAAGTCTTGGAATTAAATACTAAATGACACTTTACTTTTCACAGTGTACAGTCTCACAAGATTACGTCTTATAATTCAAACAGAGACACAAGCAGCATTGTTTTGATTGTTTGACAGGTGCTTTTTGTCCAGTTGTGCTATCACTGTGTTAGCTTCATAGTGAGAAATAGTGAGAAATAATACCCGAGTAGAAATAAATAGTATATTTCACTTTATTTTACATGACCATTTGTTGCATTGTGTGTAGCACCTCATCTACTTATGCAAAATGTCTTTGTATCTGGAACCTGAAATAATTGTACCAGCCTCAGAACAGCTTAGTATTTAGATGCCATACTACCACAGCTGAACCAAGATTGCCTTACCATCTGGAGATATAATAATTATTTCACACAATTATGGAAGCAGTACTAATTCAGTCACACTGAGATCAGCTTACCTTCTACAAGCTGCAATAATTATGTAGAGCTAAAACACTTGTGAAAAAAGATGATGAGTTGATTGATCATAAAAAGTGGTCTCTGGTGACTTCTTATTGGGGTGCTGCAGGAAGCAACTGAATGGACAGGACAACTTAGAAAGGTTGTAGACTGCATTATAACAGGTCATTTACCATTACATGGGGTCAGACACTTTCAAGCACATATTACTATAGTAATCACTCATATAGTCACTTGATTCAGTATATATATATATATATATATATATATATATATATATATATATATATATATATATATATATATATATATATACACACACATTTATATATAAAGCATACATTTGATGTCAGACTGCTATGATCTAGACCAGCCTTAGCTGAGATGGAGTCCCAGAGAAAAGACTCCATTGACCCCCCCATTGCATAATGGTCCTACCTGCACATTACTCAAGTGCCTTCTCTGCCCCCTCCCCCATTTTGGCCCCACACTAATCAGACAGATTACGTTTCTTTTATTTTACAATCATTTACTTTTTAGCTTTTCCCCCATCTTTTAACAAACCCTGGCCATCCAAGACTCCACTATAATCAGTGTGGAGAAAGAACCTTAATTAAGCCAGGAGTCTGCATTCTAAATGCTCTGTAGTGCATCTTAGAGCTTTTTTATCACATTTGATACAATTATGGCCTGAGCAAAAATAATGAATAAGGAAAACAAATATGTTCTTTTTTTTTCTTTCATGAAAAAATAAGGTGCATCTAAAGCTAAATGTTCAAAGCTAACAGTATAGCGGTTCCAAATAAACTGAGCAGGTACATGTCTGCAAGGATATGGATATCCTATCTGGAAACAGTGCTTAATTTCTACCCTTACAAAAAAAATATTTACCTTCTATGCACCTCCCTGATATTAGATTGTGATGAAATTAAAAGCCAGAATGGCCACAGGCATACATTATACAGTTGAGGGTACATGGATGAAATCAGAGCTCCTACATAAAAAACACACACACAGACAAAGGGTACATGTAGACTCCACCTAGAAGAAATTGGCAACAAAATTCAAGCAGAGAAATAAGCACTGTGAAATGTTAATGTGGGGCTATATCACATAGTTGAAGTTTAATAACTTCAAACATGGAATGTTCGAACCATCCTGTTCGAAGTTAAAAAACTTTGACTATGGATAAAAAACAAAAAAAAAGAAAAGAAAACAAAATAAACTGTTGTAAGCAGGAGGGCAAGCCCCCCTGCACCCTACATGTTGGGGGCTGTGCCAACAACATTCCCTGCTACTTAAATATACCAACTCCGAGATCCCACTACATTGAACAAAATGGAAAACTTCCCTTATGGAGATTTCCACTGAAATGCTCGAATTTCTGCAAATTTGAACTTTTGGTCTCGACCATATGAGGTTCGAACTTGCAGACGTTCGACTATCTGATAGGAACCATGATAATGCAACTCACTGTACCACTATGCCAATGAACAGTTCCTATCATGCATATCCTGCCTAGACCACCACAGGCAGCCACTTAATCTATATAAGGATGATATGTGAAAGTAAAGAAAAATATGGTCACTGTGCTCCTTTCTCTCTTCCACATAGTAATTTTCATCCCAGGCAATCCTTGCACCCATCAGTTAGTCACTGTATTGACAGTACATATCTCAGATGTTAGATTGCATTAAAAATCATCATAGCAAAGTATTCCAACTGGTATTATAAAATGCACAGTAGTTCTCAAAATCCAGAATAATGACTGTATAGTATGGCCAAAAGACAGCAGTGTCAATAACTTCCTTCAAGGAAGCTCCTGTACACAGCAATTAAAATCAGATCATTCCCTGTATAAACTGCAGATGGCAGATTGTATAAAAAAAAATAATAATAATTGGTCACAGTATTTTATTTTAAATATTCCGCCCCTAACACACAGCTGTGTCCACTTACTGCAGCAAACTGTCTGACTATCTACCCTTCAGATGTCTTAATGGGAGTAAAGTGTTGAATAAATGCATAAAGAATGACCACATGCACTTCAGCTTGCTGATGTCAAAACTATTCAGTGCAGACTGATACATAAACAGAAAGGGCTGACCATCCATCATCTGCCAGTTTGTATGTACAGCAGATGGCTGCATAAAAAGGATCATGGCAACACACCCTGGAAGTGCCCATGATGCAGTCATATGAAGGAAAAGTGGACTAATGTCTGCATTGCAATAAGGCAAAATACCTGAGGGATTGCTAGTAGGTAACTACAGGAGTACAGCTAGGATGTAAACCAAGAATGCTCTTCATAACAACATCCATTCTGACCAAATGTGTTTTCATTCGCCACAACAGGTGACTGTGGTTATCCAGTTGAGCCTAATGACCCCATACAGAGAACCATCCAGCTCTGCACAGGAGGCCTACAGTAGAGCACATGCAACATTCAGAAACACCTTAGAGCATGCCTTTGTTGTACTGAAAGTTAGGATCAGATGTCTGGACACATCCAGGGGTGCACTGCAATACAGACCTGAGAAGGAAGCACAGATGATAACAGTGTGTTAGATGCTACACAACATGCTATCTAGAGCACATGGTGGTCTTCCAGCTGCAGATGTGGGTGAACTACTCTAAGAACTGCAGACGTCTGAGAAGGACATCCCACAGGTACAAGTGGAGCAGCAGGGAGAATGTAGGTGACAGAAGATGCAGGCATAGGCAACATAGGGTGCAACCATAAGTGCAGGTCTAGACTACATGACAGCATCTGGCTCACAACTTTGAGTTATGACAAGCCACACATACATGAGTATATAGATTACACACGTGTTGCCCCACCATAGCAACACAGATTGCATCTAATGGCAATTACTCAATAGATGTACATACCGAGCATCAGAAATAACAGCATCATCATAATATATTGCAGTATGAACGTATGCAAATGTGTCACAACAGGGATCATCAACTCAGGGCACAGCTGACATAGGCATACATACAGACTCAGATTGTTGTATCAGGGACACACATCAGTGCTACACATTCCAATCTCTATGGGGTTGGGAGGTTGGAATAATGGTTAAGGTGTTTACCTGACAGACCCAAGGTGCAGGGTTTGATTCTCCCATGGGGTAATTGGCTAGGCTTAAAATGGCCCACAAAGGCAGTTAGCCTAGTACTAATCTATGAACCTATGAATCTATGAACCTATAATGTAATAACATGAGAAAATGAAATAACACAAGACTTAATGTAGAACGTTTAATAGCCACAGAAAAATATATCACAGTAAAATGGTAATTCAATAATATAAGCTAGCTATGTTTATAATATTGTTGCATAAATCCTAATGCAGTCTCATGTGACCTAGCTGATGCCTCCCATGATGGTGTGCTCTACCTTGATCATGTACAGAGACATGTTGCCTTGGTTGCTCCACAGAGGAGATTGCTGGGGTAACAACACCATGTTGAGGTGAATGAGCATGAATGTGAGTTGAAGGTCTTGTTTGATTGGTGTAATCACAACAATGGACTAACAGTTGAACTCTGTGCAGGTTGGACCATAGACAATGATGCTTGATGGCCAGTAGCCTTTGTGTGGACAGGTGGCCTGTCTCTCCCATGTTGCAATCTGCTGAGCACAGTTAGAGAATGCAGAATCCTGCTGGTGCTATGGTACTTCTGCAGTACTGTAGAGGCCAGGATTTTTAGCAGGTGTGCCACAGCTATCAGTCTTACATTTTGAGTGGCTGAGGCAGCCGTTATCTCACCATGTCTGCACTGTTGTCCTTCATGCATCACATGTAGCTGGTGTGCCACACAATCTGTGGCAATTACAAGTGCACAGATGTCTGACTGATGCAGTTGCTGTGAACATTCTTTTGTCTGCAGCAGAAGGTGGACAGCCTGTGACACCTAGCCATGCATGACATCTACATGTCCACATCTTCCGCAATGCCCTGTATCAGTTTTTGGGGGGGAACTGCCATCAGCAGTGATCACAACTGAGGACTGTTGTTCAATGGCCTCACCCTGTTCAACAACCAATGTCCCATCATCCTCTGAATGGCTGGACACGTTATTCTCTACTTTTGAGGCTACAGCTGCAGCAACATCACTGTCAACATCTTGGACTCTCCCAACATGTCAAGGTCCTGTGTACCAGGGGCCATAATACCATTCTGAAGCATGAGTAAAACCATATCATGATCTCTGGATGGGCTGATGGATGATACAGATAGTTGATGTGCTACAGAATACAGACACAGATCAGGACAATGTGCTTACATTACATGATGGATAGTTTAAAGACATATGACATATTTCACTACAATCTTACAAATAATAATGACTTTACATGAGGTGTATTGTATGTATGCTTTACAGAATCCATATACCTGGAGTATATAAATAGGTTATAAGGCCCAACATACATGACATATGTGAGAAATACAAACCAAACGCACACCTGGCAAACCATCATGGGAAGATGGTGCTGTTGAAAAGAGATGGACTTCAACTATTCTAGAGAAAAACAGCATTAGTGATCACATCATTGCCACCTTTAACCATGTGAACACAGTTAAAACGTACACATTTGACATATGCATACCACTTGTATGTGCACTTGATGTGGTTGATGCAGAATGGCCTAGGAGTAGGTATAAAGACTAGTATTAATAGAGGACACCAACAGCATTAACAGCAATGACAGGTATTAAACATATAAAACCAAGAAAAGTCTAAACTTTGACTCAAAAATATAAACGAGTATCCAGGAAGCAGAAGGAAACTCCAAGAGTTGCAATTAACTCTATTTATTTAGGTACGAAATGAAACAGCCACAAACAGAGTATAGACAACACATTAACGCTTTTTGCAATATTTGCGTTTTCGTCCCTTGCTAATCAGGACTTCATCAGACAATCATTAAAATATTTAATTGATGCTTAAATACAAATTCAATTCAAATTCAACCAATAAATATAAAGTGCATTTGTGATTTACATTCTTGACACTGCCCCCTCATGAATAATTCAAATTTACAATTAAAATACTATAAAATAACTTTGTTCTGTCTCATTTGATTATTTTGCTTTATTTATTATGTTATAAAACCTTTTAAAACCCATTAAAAACTATTAAAAAAGTTATTATTTAAATATTGAGTGTGTGAAACCAAAAAATAAAAATGATTCAGTGTGGTGGACACTTGTAGAGTAAGAAAATAAAGAGCATGAAGATACATGTTTAAATACTGCCATCTCCTGGTCATTTAAAATATGTCAATCTTGTTCATATTTCTGCAGCTTTTAATTTTAACAAAGGAGTTAAGGAGATGTGGTCATTTAGTCCTGGTGTCCTTGTGGCATCAAGTTTGATTTGCCACCATAATTCTTTATAACCTAACCACTCTTCCCACAATCCTCCCCTTAACTCTTTTTTAACTTGTTCAATCACAAAAAATTCAAATTGTGCCCCTTCACATTCTTTTGTATGCCTACTCAGTGCATTTGTTTCTTTATTTTTAAGGATATCATAAGTGTGTTCATAAATTCTCCTCCTCAGGGCCCTTTCTGTCTTTCCTACGTAAAATGAACCACATAGCTTACACACAGCTAGATAGACTACCCCCTTAGTCCCACAATTGTGGTAATCATTGCTCCTAATAATATAATTTCTTCCAACAATGTTGACCACTAACATTCATCATAAATCCACATTGATTACACCTATTACATTGGTAACTCCCTTTCCTTTTCTGTCCATCAATAGTCATTTTTGTCTGTTCTTTTTCACTAAATCTCGATTTTGACTCTAATATTTGTTTCATGTTCCACGAATTCTTATAAACTATTTTTGGTGGTAAATTATTTATGCTTCTTATATCAGTTATGGCAGAAAATTTCCCCCACTCTCTTTGAAAAATTTCACCTATTTTTATGTTAGAAGTATTGTATTCTATAATTAAGGCTTTTTCATAATTATCCTTTCTATTACTACTATTGTCATTGAAATTACCTGTAAAATTAATATTTGTTCCGTCTCCTTTAATAGGTTTAAATCTGGTGGCTCTCCCATTTTCCACCTCAATTCTTATTGTTCTAACAAAATCCCTGGGGTAACCCCTTTCTTCAAACATATTTTCCAACAAGTCACATTCCAGTTCAAAGTCCGTGTTTGAGCTGGTCATCCTACTACCCCTCACAAATTGTCCTTTAACGATGTTCCTTTTACAATGTGAGGGGTGTGCACTGGTAAAATGGAGAAATGAGTTACAGTATGTATCTTTTCTATAAATTTTAGTTTCAAATTCTGTACCATTTTTATATATTTCTATATCCAAATACTGTAATCTCTCTGTAGAAACCTTGTAAGTAAATTTTAAGAAGTTTGTACTACTGTTAAGATAGTCAAAAAATTCTAGAAATTTCTCCATACTATCGTTCCAAAAAATAACAATATCATCTAAAAAACGCCGATATATAGTCCAACTTGTTTTGTATTTGGAATTTAATACAAATTCTTCTTCCCATTTGGCAAGTACTATATTGGCATATGTGGGGGCGCATGCTGCCCCCATCGATATGCCTTTGATTTGTTGATAGTACTCTCCATCAAACATTAAAAAATTGTATTTAAGAACTGCTTCGACCAGCCCCAACACCATAACTTTTTCTGAATGTGTTAATTTTTTGTCCCTATAGACCATGTCCTCGAACATTTTCAGCCCTTCTTCATGTGGGATACATGAAAAAAGGTCTATTACATCGATGGTAATAAACTTCAAATTATCTTGGACCAATTCTGATGTTATACATCTTAGAAAATCCCATGAGTCTTTTAATATGTTTGAATTACTATCACTTATATGTTTTATCTTTTTGTCCACTAACTTCGCCAATGGTAGCGTCTTAGCCCCGTCCGCAGAAACAATAGGTCTCAGGGGGGGGTCTTCCACATTTTTGTGGATCTTGGGTATCCCAAAAATGATGGGTATTTTGGGTTTAGCCACCTTTAAAAATTCATATGTTTTACCATCTATTGTTACTTCAGCCAGCATATCTTGGAGCAAACTGTCTATTCTATGATAAGCTACATTTATTTCATTTAGTGATACTGTTCTATATCTAGCTGTGTCATTAAACAGGTATTAAACATAGTTAATAGCATACCACTGACAGACTCCTGCTGTGGCGAGGTTGTGGGTTGTACTCTAGATCTAGCACTGGGAAAGTAAACAGAAAGACAGAGTCATGTAGTTAGTAAAAACAATACTGACAGCACCACGTATACAACACAGTAACAGGGGCTCTAGATATACATGAGATAGACATTGCACCTGTACACCATAATGGCCTATATTGGAAAATATTGATATAAATGTCATGTATCACATATGTGCTACACACTGATACAAGCTACGACAATTTTGCTGTAACATACCTGGTCTGTCTGATCTTGAACCTGAGAGAGCAGTCCCACGGCACAGCAAATCCTTAATAGTAGATAAGCGTTTCCTTCACAAGAGTGTACCACACTTTCGTATACAGAGTCTTAACGCAAACTTTATTTAACAAAAAAAGGAGCGTTTTCGCTGAAGCCAATGCTTGCAGCTTCTTCAGAGAAAGATTTAAAAAAAAACGCCATTTCCCAATTTTTATAGTCACGTCATTGCGTGGTTAAATCAGCAATACATTTAAAATACTAAAACCTGTTCACACTTTAAATGAATTAGTATGCACATTTAAATAAAACTTTAGGAGCTCTTACAATGTCAAAAAGTACACTGTACCATTAAGAGTGTAACAAAGTAATCGCTTGTCCAAACCCATGAAGTTTACATAACTTCGCCTACAGACAGTAGCTAGAAATTAATAACATCAATTATGCTCTTTATGTTAGGACAAGTTCCTTGCCTTTTTGTACATAAACAATTAATTACTTCATTACCATTCTCTTAAAAACAAGACCTACAACATCAAATATGTAAGTAAAAACTGTATCTAAATCTAAATCTAAAAACCAAAATTCCATTAAATATTGAAGATGGAAAATAAACCATCAAGAAAATAATGGTAATAATAAATTCCCATCTTGTAAATGAATATTGTTAATCAAGGAAATAAAAACATGCCCATTTTTAAATCTGCTTATCTATACAGTGTGGGGTCCTAATACTCACTAAGGGTAACTTGACCATCAATTAAAACTTGTTTAAGGTTAAGCTACTAGAAGTTAAACTTTAACCCTTGTTTTAGTCTCAATTAAATATTGGCAAAAATAGTTAACGCTTATAACTCCTCATTTTTAATACGCATGCTATATTACAATGCTCATTCAGACCCGGGAACGAAAACGAGTCCAGTTGTACCTGCCATTCTAGTTCTGATGGTTTATTTTCCAAGGCAAGGAACTTGTCCTAACATAAAGAGCATAATTGATGTTATTAATTTCTAGCTACTGTCTGTAGGCGAAGTTATGTAAACTTCATGGGTTTGGACAAGCGGTTACTTTGTTACACTCTTAATGGTACAGTGTACTTTTTGACATTGTAAGAGCTCCTAAAGTTTTATTTAAATGTGCATACTAATTCATTTAAAGTGTGAACAGGTTTTAGTATTTTAAATGTATTGCTGATTTAACCACGCAATGACGTGTCTATAAAAATTGGGAAATGGCGGGTTTTTTTAAATCTTTCTCTGAAGAAGCTGCAAGCATTGGCTTCAGCGAAAACGCTCCTTTTTTTGTTAAATAAAGTTTGCGTTAAGACTCTGTATACGAAAGTGTGGTACACTCTTGTGAAGGAAACGCTTATCTACTATTAAGGCTTTGCTGTGCCGTGGGACTGCTCTCTTGTGTTTTTACTAGTTCTTGTTTTTTCGTGAACTTGAACCTGCATGGCTTCAGCCCCCCTGGATGTACCTGTAGTGTACAATGTTGGGAAATAACAATATGACAGTAAACAACAATGCCATGAAATGAGGTTGAGACAATTACAGGTAGTGGTCACAGTAACAGTATGGAGACATTTGCTTGCTTTTCACTGTTTTAGTTCCAAAGTAGATGGATCTGTGAACATTAATGCAAACGGCATTACACATGTTGTTTGGACTGCTCTGTATGTACTTCATTTGTATGAATACATATCTTTATGCTTATGTTCATCATACTCATCCTGTGTGGATGTGTGTTCATGGCTCAACTCTGCTGCTGTATATCAAAAATAACAATACATGAATACATATGTTATAGCAACATGCAGTAATTGTCTCTATACCCAACCTGGTTATGGAAAGAAAGACATATGTTTGGCCTGAAACTCCAACTTCAATCCCACTTCTGGGTATAGATCACTCCCCTCTTGCTGTATGCAGTGAGGCCAGAAATATTGTAACGTCACTGGAGTGATCAACAGTGGTACAACACCGGTGCATTCCTTGATCTCCCTTAATGTTTTAATCTGTTAGCTGCATGAAGGATCATCACTGAGTAGCATCATCTACAACCATCACGGGATTGGGTTGTGACCTCTAACTGCATTTATTATGTTGGTGAGGTCAGTCCAGATTTTATGTCTCCAAACTGTATCTCCATAATGAACAAGGAATCTCTGTCCATGTTTCCAGATAGCAACAATTATGATTTCATTTTCCTGACGGAGAAGTTGTCACCCCTAAGACAAATGGTCATCTGACAGACTGTGATAACCACATGATAATATTCTTGTTTTAGGCCATTTATGCAGTTAAGTCTGTGAACAGCAAAAGTCAACATAGACAGCATGCATTTCTGTGCAGTGCAAATGTCTGTATAGTACTGTGCATAACAGATGCTAACATGACAAATAAAAAGTGACAACAACACCTTCATACATTTGTCAAATCAAAAGAACTTGGAATATCTAGAGTTTTGAGTAGGATTAGAGCCCCACATACATATATGCTGAATGGAGGTCCAAAGACATCATCAGCATGCCGCAGGAGTTTGCATACATTTCACATGAAAATGCTACAGAAAATAATAACTGAACAACTTAAGGAATGCATCAGAAAACCTCTGGATCAGTAGGCAGCCAACAGACAGTACGGATCCTTAACATAGTGAGCCAGTAGTGATTATACCTTTGTTAAGAAGCATCATCAGTTGAAATAACATCCATAGCAGCAACAGCACATATGTTTAACAGTTTAAGAAATATCTGTAATATCAATGCAACATAGTACATACAGATAGTGTCAGAATCTGTAGATTTCATAGCTATACCACAGAGTGCAAGGAATTTCCAGTAAGAATTAGGGATGAGCCATAAATATGCCTTTATATACTGTTCATATTTGCATTATAAATGTGTCATTACAACTGCATAGGGGACTGAAATCAATTACTTAAAATAACAACTGCATGCATAAATTTCAATCAAACATCATTCCAGTAACTTATAACATTTCTGTTAAAAATTACATTTAAAAATTAATTTAAGCAGGTACGTTTGGAAATGACTGACTTGAACAGATGTTATAATCACCAAAACAGAAATGGTACCAATTGCCAATCTGCCTCCCACTTCAAATCACAGAAACAAAGTGCACCTAATATGCACCCACCTCAAAGTACCATTTGTGCCATACGTAATTAATGAAGTTCATTAAAATTCAAGGCTTTAGAATCCCATTTGTACACCTCCACATAAATTAGCTTTATGTGCTGTAGAACCTAAGTGTACTGCGTAAACACCCAATAGGTATCGATAAATGGTACCATGTGTGGCACATGCCCGTTATCTGCCAATGATCTGATGACATCAGCACCACTTTCAAATATTGATTTTGATACATTTATAGATCAGACTATTGCTAACTGTGAACTAAGTAGTACCTCGGTGAAAATTTCTCTGTTTTTGCATTTTTCAGGCTTTTTCCATTTGATGATCATGGTGGCTGCTTTGAGGAGGCTGAGACATGTATGTGTACTGAACAGGTCTGATAAAGAGACCATTCAGATGTTTTCCATGTATACCAGAGTGGAGCATCAAGTGAGAGCCAAGACCAGGAACGTCACCATGTTAGATGTATGCAACTGGATCTTGAGGGAGCATCAAAGATAAACAGGGCTCTATCAGACTGAAATACAGGTTCACCCCGCACTGTGATGGCCTGCATCAGATGAATGTGCAGGAGCTTCAAAGGGTCATTGAGGTGTGGAGGCAGCCTGTGGGTCCCTACAGTAAGTGTCCCATATATATCAGTAGATGATTTTATAACCATTTAGTAGCTGCTATGACAATAGGCTCATGGGGATAATTACATGGACATGGAAAGTGCTGTCCTTGTCCTAGGTGTGGGTTTGATTCTTATGCTGTTAAATTATTTCATAATGTTTATAATATCCATACTTCTTACCTTTATAGCTGTACATATATTTTACAACATGTAATGAGATCATTTCACACAGCCACTGTTCTCATGCATCACTGATGCTTACAGTGCTTAGGCTGCAGATGACTGCATACTTCATAGTTTTCTGTTGTCGTACCACAGTATCACCTACTGTATTGTTATACGTCAGAATAAAAACTCATACATAACTTCTTTAACTCATTCCTCCTAATAAAGAAAATGGCCATGTTTATTTAAGCCAATAAGGAATGCCTGTCTGACTGCTTACACATATGTTATCACTTATGTGTTGATAATTGTTATTTCTTAACAATAAAATGTGCAATAAGTGTTTGCAGTTTCTGTGTCCATCCATTCTTTGCAGGAATATGAATAAACACCTGTAGTACTTGTTAAAATGAAAGCCTTGCTGCTTGTTAGCTTGGCCTTTAAGGAAGCCAGACAAAATACTTACATTTTGGTTAGCTGAGGGCTCCAATCCACAGAGAAGAAACATATCTGCAACTGCTTTCTTTACCCAAATTGTTTACTTTACCCATGGCATTTCTTTGGAGAAGTATATTTAAGGAATTCATATTAATGTTAATGTTGTGCATGGTTACCTTTAGCTGAGTTAGTCATCAAATTCCTAAGAATATGGCTGTAATCCAGAATGGTCTGCTAATATCAGATTTCTAACAACAGGGTTTGTAGAGTGGCACTTGTTTAATAAACATATGTGCTGGTTGTTTGCTCAGCTTGTAAGGAAACAAGACAGCACACCTATATTTTGGTGTGCTGGGGTTCAAATCTACATGGAGCACACATCTGAAACTGTTATCTTGGTTTAATTCACCTACAGCATTTCTTTAGTGAAGCATATTCTGCTTATTGATACTATTATATATTTTGAGCATGGCTGGGAATAGCTCGGTTATTCGTTGAATTCCTTCAAACATATTCATAATCCATAATAGTCCATTAACATCAGCTTTTTAACCACTGGGTGTGTAAAGCTTGCTACAGAGTGTTATTTGTCTAACCAATGCTTTTGATAATATCATATATTTTGCAGAAGTGCTAGCAAGTTCTGCTGTATAAGTAAACATTACATTCAATTCAAAAACACCATCACCCTCATCTTTTGAGGCAGTGGGATGGGCAGACACATTTGAAATGCAAAACAGGGAAGATGTATGCATTTGCTTAATGATGTGCACTTTGCTAAGGAATACCATCATCCTCACATATACCTTACTGTGTCCCTCATGTACAGCAACTTATATGGTTCTGTTCACAGAAGCTCTATGGCACATGACACTGTCTCACTGTCTGATTATTGACTGATTTCCATTACTTTTAATGTGAACATAGTGCTCACATGAATTAAGTTTTTTCAAACTCTTCACCTATGTGACCAGCATGTTCATACTTTGAAATCCTCTGCCAGGATCCATCTTAGTAGACCATTCCACATCCAGGTGATGTCATGTAACCAAGTATTTTTGTTGCAATCAAAAGATGCATTTTCAGTCAAGATGGATTATCTAGGCAGGTAGCTTCCTGATTAGAGTTTGGATGTACAGTGTAGCTGCAGGTTTAAATCTCATGTCCTCCACTCTGTGTTCAACAATGTCGAAACCTGTATGTAACACTGAAAAATTGCAAGGTGATTATTTAACATTCTTCATGAATAAATTGTCTAGAAACGGATCTGAGCAATGTATATCACTATTATTTGAGAAATACATCATTCATACTTCTGTTTTCAGGAAATGAAGATCGGAGCAGGAACTGAGCTCTATACATTGAGTGGATGCATAGCCTCGTGTAGCAGCAGAGAGAGAGACAGAGAAAGAGAGTGAGAGAGAGAGAGAGAGAGAGAGAGAGAGAGGGGTATCTTGATTACTTTTTTGGTTTTATGAAATGAAATGCATCTGATTTATTTACAGGCCTCTGTTTTTCACAATAACATGTATATGGAATTAGAATGCAGGTATACACATCATACATTAGTAAGGTAAGTGAGATTATCACACTATAGCTGTGCTTACAACTGTAATTTAAAACCAAAAATGTTGAACCATCATGTAGCATTAAGCCATTGTTTCAGCACACAGTTTTTGAATTATACTCCACAACCTAAATAACAGTTGGGTTGGTGTATCAGTCACACATATTTTAGGTGGGTGTTTTATATACAAATCTTAGTGCTTTGATTGCAGCTTTTAATGCATGGTAGGGTACATTTGTATGTGTGTCTGTGTTTTCTGCGGATTGATCTGTTGTGTATAATCTGTCTATTCACAGACAGAATGGGTGTCTGGTGCAGTATTTGCACTTCTGTTTGCAGATTTTGTGGCATGCCCTTCGGTTTGACATTGGCATTGCATCTGCCTACAACACCTTGAATGTTTTTGTTAAATACATTTATCTCCTAGGTTTATAGGTTCATAGGTTGGTACTAGGCTATCAGCCTTAAGGCCTATACAAGCCTAGCCATAACAATTCCCTGGCTCTTTCTTCCCACACTATTTACTTCCCTAGACTGACTTGATCCCCGTGGTGAATTTCCTTTCTCCCATCCAATCGCCAAGGTTCCTTTAGAAGAGGGCCAAAGAGGCACTCTGCTTGACATGTATGGGCAATCTATTCCAGAGTCTGGGGAGTCTCTGGGTCACGAACTTATCCCTCCAGCATATTTTGCTTATTGTGATGCCAAGGTTTAGATCCCTGGAGCATGTGGCACTGAGGGATTGGGATTTCTTTAAGTGTAGCATGTCCAACAGCTCTGGGTTTGACATGGCCTTGTATGTTAAGCAGAGATCGCCTCTGAGTAGACGATATGTGACAGAGTATAGCTGGAGTTTTTTAAGGCGGTCAGCGTAGGGCATCTGCTTTAGGCCTGTGATTCCTTTAGTGAGGTATTTCTGCGGCCTTTCCAGTTGTTGTAGATGTCTTGAGAGGTACATACCAAATGGGGCGTTGTATTCTATAATGGGTCTAATGAGGGATGAGTACAGTGGGACGATGACCTCCTTTTTCCTGGATGAAAAGCCCTCAGTGATGAGGTGTGCCACATAGAAGGATTTCCTGACTGTTGTGGTGATGTGGTTATCAAAGATGAGACCACTGTCCACCTGTGTCCCTAAGTCTCTTATCACACTTTCAGTGTTTAGTGTACTGCCACCTATATGGTAATTCACAGATACGTGTTTTGTCCCAAAGGGGATAACTATACATTTCTTGGCATTGAGCTTGAGCCCATGGCTCTGGCACCAAGCATCTGTTTCTGGAAGGCCCTTTTGTAGAGTATCCACATCATTTGGGGATTCAATAATGGCTCCCAGTTTGCAGTCATCTGCAAACTTTGTTAGCCAGAGTCCCTTAGTGTTGGCCTGTACTTCAGTGAAGTAGATGCCAAACAAGAGGGTCCCAGGTCCCAGGACTGAACCCTGATGTACTCCACTTGTCACTTGTCTTAAGCTGGATTTGGAGTCAGCTACTGTTACAGTGTTGGTGACTGGACTAGTTGAGTGAAGCCATGAAGGTGTACATGATGGGTTGGATTGTTGCCAGAACAGGATTGCCAGTCAATATTGAAATCACCTAAGATGATAGTTTCTTGGGGGAGATGGTGGATAGACCAGCTGAGGAGGTTTTCTAGGGGAGGGATGTTTTGGCCAGGTGGGAAGTAGCATCCAATTATGTTGATGGTTTTGTTTTGGTTAATTTTGAGGCTGGTATATATTATTTCTTCATTGCCTATTTGTGGAGCTGATGATTTTAAGATCTGGATGTTTAGATGCTGTTTAAATATTATAACTACACCACCTCCTTTTTTGTTTAGCCGGTCTACTCTTAGTATGCCGTAACCTGTAGGGAGTATTTGCTCACTGGTAATGTGAGGTTTTAGCCAGGTTTCTGTCAGGATGACTATATCTGGGGAGTACACGTCTATGGTGGCATGGAGTTCATGGACTTTGTTGGATATACTTCTAATATTTAGGCATAGTAGAAGGAAGTCACTTGGCTTTCTATTGGCTGTAATATGGGAGAAGTTGTGGTTTCTAGTCTGATTATGAAGATTGGGGTTAGAGATGGTAGGGCCAGATTTCTGTGCTCTGTCATCAAAAAACAGTTTGAAATTAAGATTTCTAATAAATAATTCTAAATCATTAACTGACTCTAACCTTAGAATGACTATTGGGTACAAAACTGAACCCTTTACTGAACAGTTCGGCTACATTCATGTTAATCGTATGAGATGAAAAACTATATGCACAAAAGTCACCTTTGAAATTATACACAACATTAGGGTAAGCAATGTCCATGTTGTAAGCCTCAAAAGAAGCTTCACTCGCAGTCATTATCACCTGTTCCTCCACATTGGTCGTTTGTACACAACAATTAGGGTGAAAATTGTCCATAACATGTGCTTCAAAAGAAGCTTCACTCATTGTAAGTTTCTCAAGTTCCATCCCCTCTTCATATGTGGTAATATTATGTTTAACAAGAACTTCCATAAGCTCACAGCCCTGTTTATTAAACGAGGCTATGAGTTCACGATGTAACACAGAATCCACTACAGGAGAGGTTTTACTATTAAAAACTTGTCAGAATGAAAAGAAGAACAGGTTCGGCTGGTAAAAAGGAGGGTAGGCACAAAAAAATGTGTTTTTTGCACACAATGTACACATATAATAGATTCTGATGAGGGTGAGGATTAATTATTTGAACATCAAACCTAATGGACTGTTCAATTGCAACTCTAGTGGGTTTGTTTATTTGGCTATCTGTTCCCAATGCAGAAGTTTCTACATTGGGAAAATTGTCCGCAAGTTAAGAGAAAGAATTTATGAACATGTTAGGGGCATACATAATATGAACATAAACAATGCCTTGTATAGCATATTGAACATTACCCCATTCATCAGTTTCATTTTTTTGCTATTGAAGGGTTAGGAAAGATCCTAGGGGAGGGCCCTGGGCTGACATGGTTCATAGGTTCATAGCTTCATACTAAGCTATCTGCCCTAGGGCACTTATAAGCCTAGCCAGAGTATGTTTGGCTTTCGCCACCCATTTTAAATTAATTTTGCTATGCCCTTTTTCGAGGTTAGTATACTGTGCTCTGTCTAACAGTGACACAGAAGTGATACCCGGGGTAAACCTAAGATCTCCCATCCACTCATCAAGATTCCTCTTGAAGAGAGTCAATGAGGGACTCTGCCTAACCTGGACTGGGATTTTATTCCAGAGTGAAGGGAGCCTCTGGGTTATGAATCTGTCCCTCCAGCATGTCCTATTTATTTCAGTGCCGAGGTTCAAGTCTCTCGAGCGCGTAGCTCGATGGGATTTGGATTTTCTGAAGTGCAGCATGTCCATTAATTCCGGGTTGGACATGGCTTAATACGTCAGGCACAGATCGCCTCTGAGCAGGCGGTATGCCACTGAGTAGAGCTGGAGTTTCTTTAACTGGGCAGCATATGGCATCTGTTTGAGCCCTTTGATCCTCTTGGTGAGGTACTTTTGGGATCTTTCCAGTTGCTGCAGGTGTCTGGTAAGGTACATCCCAAAAGGGACATTGTACTCAATTATGGGCCTGATGAGGGATGAGTGAAGAGACACGATGACCTCCCCTGATCTAGATGTGAATCCCTTCATGATTAGGTGGGCTATATAAAATGTTCTTCTAACCACTTTGGCCACGTGGTTGTCAAATGAGAGATTGCTATCAACTTGGGTCCCCAGGTCCTTAATTACTTCTTCTGTACTTAATGGATTACCACATATGTGGTAATTTGTGGGCACTTTGTTTTTGCCAAAGGGGATGACTATACACTTTTTGGCATTTAGCTTGAGGCCATGGCTCTGGCACCAGTTGTCTGTTTCTATGAGGCCCTTTTGCAGGCTGCTTGTGTCGGCTGGAGAGTCAATTATGGCACCCAGTTTGCAATCATCTGCGAACTTGGTCAGCCACAGTCCTTCCGTGTTGGCCTGTTCCTCCGAGAAATATATACCGAACAAGAGAGGTCCCAGGACTGAGCCTTGTGGGATGCCACTTGTAACTGGCTTGGAGTCTGACATGGCTCCAGCAATTCTAACCATGTGGGTTCTGTCCTTGAGCCAGTTTGCAACCCATCTAGTGACATAGGGGTTTATATTTAAGCTGGTGAGCTTATCTATAATGCCTGAGCGGGGTATTGTATTGAAGGCTTTTGTGAGGTCCAGGTAGGCTATGTGGACCACCTTCCCCTCGTCAATGGCCTTGGTGACTGTTTCAAAGAAGTTGACCAGGTTTAAGAGGCAGGATCTGCCCTTAACAAAGCTGAACTGGGTAGGATCCAGTGTCTGTAGGTCCCCAATATCTTTATTTATGAGGTCCATGATGATCCTTTCCATAGCTTTGCAGACCAAGCTAGTCAGGCTTATGGGGCGATAGTTTCCAGGATCCATTGAGGCACCACCTTTGTGGAGAGGGACCACTGTTGCTGTACGCCACTCTTTGGGTACATATCCTGTAGTAAGGCTGAGACTGAACAGTAGTTTTATGTTTGGGTTTAGCTCTTCTTGGAGTTCATGTAGGACGAGCCCGGGACACCGCCTAGTCCCATTGATGCTGTGTTTTTGCTTTGGAGAGGGCGGCTCTACCTGAGCATCTGAGATGTCAGGGGCAGCACTCTGCTGGGATAGATATTTGCCCTTTGGTGGGGGGTTTGCTGAACCTGTCAGCTAGGATGTTGGCAATGTCTGTGGGTTCGTGTATTTTTGTCATTTTGGACTAATTCTGAGCATATCTGAGAATTCCCACCCAGGTTCCTAGCATAACTAAAGAAAGCCTTGTGATTATCCTTAGTGTCCTGTGCAATTTTTCTCTCGAAGCTGGCCTTAGACGATTTTATGAGTGCCCGTAGTTTTTTGCTAATACTGATCAGAGATGCCTTCCCTTTTTGGGATTTTGCTCTATCATGTAGTAGCTTCCTCCTTCTATTGCATAGTTTGTTTATGGCTGGGGTCCACCAGACAGGACGTCTGCCTTTGGAGGATTAGGTCTTGGTTTTATTTGGGATTGCAAGATCCATGCATTCCTGAAGGTGTTCATAGAATGCGTTTATAAAGGATTCTGCAGTCTGGGCCGTATTTTCCACAGGCCCGGGGGCTTTGAAGGATTCCACCTCGGTTTTGAGGAGTGAGAAATTTGCTTTAGAGAAGTTTTTTACTGTGGTTTTCTGGGCAGGGGGTGGGGTCAGGATGTGAATATCCAGTGAGATTAGTTTATGGTCTGATCTTACCAGTGAGGGATACACTTCTGGTCTGGAGCATAGAGTCCCCATGTTGGTGATGATCAGGTCCAGTATGTTTTCCCCTCTTGTGGGAGTGGTAACAAGTTGTTCCATAGCATTTGAGTTTATAAATTCTAGGAACCTTTGGGCTAGGGTGTTGGAGCTAGAGTAATGCTCCCAGTCTATGTTTGGGTCGTTGAAGTCGCCCAATATAATGGTGTTTGGAGAGACCTTCATATTTTCTAGTGTTCTCAGGAAGGCCGAGTGGGGTTCCTGGGTTTGGGAGGGTGGCCTGTAGCAGGCTATAAACTGCAAGGCAGTTTTACCCACTGTTAGTTGCACATGGATAGTCTCTGATGCTTCATGCTGTGCCACCAACCTGGAGGTGTGGGTATCTTTGACGAATATTGATACTCCCCCACCTTTATTGGTTTGGTCCAAGTTTTGGGGCCGAAAAGCATGGTATGAGGTATAACCTGGTAGTGCTGGGGTGCTCTCGGGAGCCTTGAACCAGGTTTCTGTTACTGCACAGATATTGATGTCCTCCATGCTAAGGAGAGTTTCAAGTGCATGCATCTTGAAGTTTAGACTTCTGGCATTGAGTAGCATTACTCTTAGTTTCTTATCCCTTGTGATACCTATGGAGGTGGGTTTGTCTTTTGAGCCTTGCCTAAAAAAGGCACTATGGGGGTAGCAAGAGCCTTTGCCAATATCCGAAAGCCCAGGGGTGACAGGTACAAGCGGTCCCGAGCGAAGCATCGTGGCTTGTCGAGCATGTCATCCCAGGCTGACAGGCATTGCATCCCCTTTGAATGACACCAATACTTAAGCCAATTATTGAAATTGATCATCTTGTCTTCATATTGTGGCATCATTCTTGGGGAGGGTAAGATGCTACTCAAGGTCAGGGTCATACCGGCCTGGGCTACATGCTCAGAGAGCTCCTCTATGTCTCTTTTCATGTAGTCCAGGGAGGTACGTCTCATGTCATTCACACCAGCATGGACAATGACTGAGTCATATTTGTACTTGCCTTGGAGTGACCCGAGTGCTTGTGTTATGTGGCGGATCCTAGCGCCCAACAGGCAGCTCACCATGACCTTCTTCTTGTTCAGCCTGGTGAGCAGGATGTCAGTGTGCCTGATGATAGAGTCACCTATTACAAGTGTATCAGATGTGTTGTTTAGCCTTAAGGGCTGTGACTGTTCGGCACACTGGCTTTGTGAGCTATGTGTTGCACGTGTTTTGTTTTGGGGTAGCGGTTGCTTGGGTGTCTGCTTTGGAGGTCTCTGCTGCTTAGGCAGATTTTTATTTAGAGCCTCTGAGTATGTTTTTGTGTGTTTATGTGTTTGGTTTGCTGTCGTGGTAGGTCTATGTGAGACTGGAATTGTAGTGAGTGTGGTTTCCTTCTCCTCCTGACTGGTTACGCCAGTACTGAGTTGAGAGAGCTTAGCCTCCAGTTTGGCTATATGGTTGCATCTCTCACATGTGTTGGAATTTGTTGGGAGGAGGAGAGGGTTGTCTGTGTACATGAGGCAGTTGTAACATTGCCTCAAGATTCCCAGATTCACCAGCTGGACCAGAGAGGAGATTGACAACTGACCTTTGGACATGCTAGAATAGTATTGGGAATTCCTTTATAATTGAAAAAAGGGCCAATGGGGAACAAGGTACTCAAGGGGAGTTTGTGAGGGTGTAGTGCTTTTAATTTTTTAGTGCTGACTTAGTGAGCAAGTGCCACGTAACTTAAATGCAATGTGTTACAGGTAACTTAAATGCAAAAACGACAAACAGTAACTTTCTTTCATGTGAAACAAGGAAATAAGTACAGTAAGCAATGCAGATATCACTAGGGACCCACAGAAGCGCTGAAAAGCCGCGTTTTAGGTGAAATTAGCATTTCAGGGAAATAAGCAAACAAACAACAAGCATACAAACAAAGCTAGATTCAGCAGGCCTGGATCTAGTCTATGCTACAGCAAACAAAGTGTACCAATTTCAGTAAGAAACAGTTCAAATATGCAGGCACTATAAGCCTTTAACCAGAAATTCCCAGCTCAGAAGGGCAGAGTCCAGCCTCTCCTCCCACAAGAGTGCAGACCACGAACCTTCTTAATGTAAAATAACTGGCCTGAAACCCAAGTGCTTAAACCAGAACTAATACACTTTTAGAATAACAGACACTGAGCCCTCAATCAGCAGTTCCCAACTTAGAAGGATGTAAGCTACCTGTCCTGCCACCACAGTGCAGGCCACAAGCCTTCTTAATGTAAAACAACTGGTCTGAAGCCCAAGTGCTTAAACTAAAAGGCTTAGAATGAGTTACACCAAGCAGTAATAAATACAATTGAGTACTTTTAAGATGACGCAAAAGCAAAATAAAGTAGGAAGAAACACAAATACAGTAAAAGCAGATACATTTTTTTTTTGTTTTTTTTTTAAGTGGAAAGAGAGAAAGGAGTAGCAGAAACTAAGCTGATTTGCCTTCTCAAATGTTCTCCCTGTACTGGGTAGAATGAGGTAATGACACTAGACTGGGACGTGGGTCCCAGACCAAATTTACACTAGAGGCGGGCAACTGCAAAGCCACCAACTATAAAAACACTATACCAACAGGGAGGAAGGGTGGGAAACAAACTGCAGTAATGTTTCACACACCTGAAAAGCAGCAGTGAGCCTTTAAATGAAAGTTTTAAACAGCTAAAGGAGCTAAAGGTTGAATTTAAAGAGCTTCTTTGGCAAATTAGGTTAAATGCACATGTATTTCCTGGATTAAATGACAGCTTCAGTATAAGTAGCCTTTTTAGGCTACGTTCTTATTGCATTTAGTATTCCACACCTTAAATGAAGTACCTATTTAAAGTTGCTTCTTGTATTTGACTAATTGTTAAATGAAGTTTATAGTACTATTGGTGCATTTACATCATGTAATTATTTTTGGCGTTTTATATTGTGTGATTTGAACATTTTATTTCATTCTGATGAAGTCTTTTGTTACAAGGGAGATGAAAGCACACAATAAAATATCCTTTTGGGAACCTGCTGTGTTTGATAACTATCTGGATGCTTGAATTGTGATCATCATCTTTGTATAACTTTGTCAATGTACAACGTGCTTTGGCAACCATTCCTCATTACTTAAGAATTACTTGCAGATTTATTTAGTGCACTATTGCTGCTCTGATACTCCATTGTGCTCTGAGCTATTCTGAGCTTTTTGTAGTTCATTTACATATTACAGTGTTATCCACAAATTTAGAGCTAATATCCACAAAATGCGCTGAAATCTGTGAACTTTATGGAATCTGGACCAATTTCTAAGGGTTTTTTTTTTTTTCGTTATTAATGTTTATCTTTGATTTCACTGAGCATTTTGAATTGGCTAAATTTCTACTCAATAGGCCTTCAGATATTTTGTTGTATTGTTTGTGTTTTAGGAATGGAGAGTCTTATGTGCGTTTGTAGCTTCGGGGTAGTTTTTAATTTTATTTAAATGTCAATTAATTATTTGTGTATTTTAGTGTTTTAGTGAGGTTAGTTAATGGCTTGTTAGTATTAGTATCAGTGTTCAGATGTGGTTTTAGTTTATTTTAATTAGTTTTGACACAGTCCAATCCAGTTTGCTGATAAATCACATCCTGATTTTATAGCTGCAGTTACTGTTTAATTGCAGATTTTTACTTTATTTATTAAAATGTTTTTATAGTAATGCAAACAAATTTCATTTACAGGTTGTAAAGCTAAGTTGACAGTGCTGTTGTTTTGTGTGTGTGTGTGTGTGTGTGTGTGTGTGTGTGTGTGTGTGTGTGTGTGTGTGTGTGTGTGTGTGTGTGTGTGTGTGTGTGTGTGTGTG
>NC_056735.1:1957875523-1957965523 GCF_019279795.1 Protopterus annectens
GAGTATAGCTGGAGTTTTTTTTAGATGGTCAGCATAGGGCATCTGCTTTAGGTCTATGATTCTTTTAGTGAGGTATTTCTGCGGCCTTTCCAGCTGTTGCAGATGTCTTGTGAGGTACATACCAAATGGGGCGTTGTACTCTACAATGGGTCTAATGAGGAATGAGTACAGTGGGACAATGACCTCCTTTTTTCTGGATGAAAAGCCCTTAGTGATGAGGTGTGCCACATAGAAGGATTTACTGACTGTTGTGGCAATGTGGTTATCAAAGGTGAGACCACTGTCCACCTGTGTCCCTAAGTCTCTCATCACACTTTCGGTGTTTAGTGTACTGCCATCTATGTGGTAATTCATGGGTACAAGGTTTTTCCCAAATGGGATAACTATACATTTCTTGGCAATAAGCTTGAGCCCATGGCTCTGGCACCAACCATCTGTTTCTGTAAGGCCCTTTTGTAGAATATCTACATCATTTGGGGATTCAATAATGGCTCCCAGTTTGCAGTCATCTGCAAACTTTGTTAGCCAGAGTTCCTTAGTGTTGGCCTGTACTTCAGAGAAGTAGATGTCAAACAAAAGCTGTCCCAGGACTGAACCCTGAAGTATTCCACTTGTCACTTGTCTTGGAGCTGGATTTGGAGTCGGCTACTTTTACATGCTGGGTTCTGTCAGTAAGCAAGTTGGCAACCCATCGAGTGACATAGGGATTTATGCCCAGCTTAGTAAGTTTATCTATGATTCCAGAGTGGGGGATGGTGTCAGTTTAAGGGAGTTTTTTTGCATCTTAGGATTTTTCTCTTTTCTGCAACAGTTTCTTCCTTCCATTGTATAGATTGTTTATGTCAGGGGACCACCAGATTGGCTTCCTTTTTTTGGAGGAGAGCATCTTGGTTCTATTTGGGATGGCATGATTTATGCACGAGTGGATGTGCTCATACAGAGCCTTAATGTAGGATTCAGCAGTCAAACTTTCAGCTCCTGTCTGCATGGGTGTCATGAAGTTTGTCACTTCTGACTTGAGTAGCATGAAGTTGGCTTTGGAGAAGTTTTTTACAGAGGTTTCCTTACTGGGTGGTGGGGGTGGGATGTGGATGTCAAGGGTGATTTGCTTATGGTCAGACCTGACCAATGAGGAGGTGACCACTGGTTTGGAGCATCTAGCTCCCATGTTGGTAATTATCAGGTCTAGGATATTGGAGCTCCTGGTGGGACAATGGATTAGTTGATCCAGGGCATTGGAATTTATGAATTCCAAGAACCATTGGGAAAAGGTGTTGGTACCGAGTAGTTTTCCCAGTTAATGGAAGGGTAGTTGAAATCACCCAGTATTAGGGTGTTTGCTTGTAACTTAATATTTTACAGTATATTTAGAAAGGTGTAGTGAGAATCTTGGGGCATGGTGGAGGATCTGTAGCAAGCTACAATTTGGATTGCAGTCTTATCTAGTGTTAGTTGCACCTGGAGAATTTCAGATGCATTGTGTTGGGCAACTAGCCTGGAGGTATGAATATCCTTGGTGAATTTGGACCCTCCTCCATCTTTATTTTTTCAGTCTTGGTTTGGTGGCCGAAAAGTGTGGTAAGAGTTGTAGCCTGGTATTGCAGGGGTACTCTCTGCAGCCTTTTACCAGGTCTCAGTTACTGCACAGATATCAATATTCTCCATTTTTAGGAGTGCCCCGAGAGAGTGCATTTTGAGGTTTAGACTTCTAGCATTGAGTAGCATTACCTTCAGATTTTGCATGCTTGTATCTGTTACGGTGGTGGTTTTGTCCTTTGAATCTTGCCTAAAAAAGGCACTATAGGGGTGGCAAGAGCTTTAGCCAATAACCTGAATCCCAGGGATGACAGGTTCAGACCATCTCTAGAAAAGCATTGTGGTCTGTTGATCATGTCATCCCAGGCAGACAGATACTTGATTCCCTTTGAATGACACCAGAAGCTTAGCCAATTGTTGAAGTCAATCATTTTGTCCTTATACTGTGGTATCATTCTGGGTGAAGGTAGGATGCTACTCAGGGCTAGGATCATAACTGCCTGGGCCACATGATCCAAGAGCTCTTCCATGTCTCTTTTCATGTAGTCCAGTGAGATACATTTTAAGTCATTCACTCCAACATGGAAAATGACAGAGTCGTATTTGTACTTGTTGTGGAGTGACTTGAGTGCATACATTATTTGGTGGATCCTGGCACCCGACAGGCAGCTGACTGTAATTTTCTCTTTGTTCAGCCTGGTGAGTGGGACATCAGTGTTCCTGACTATAGAGTCACCTATGACTAAAGTGTTGGGTACGTTGTCTTGCCTTAGGGGCTGTTGTTGGGTGGCACACTGGTGTTGTGCTCTGTCACTTTGGTTGTGACTGGTGTTTGTTTGCTTTTCAGCTTTGGAGGTCCTTGTTGCTTGGGCAGGTTAATGTTAAGGGCCTCCGCATATGTGGGTTTAGTGTTGCTATGTGTGGGTGTTGATGGTTTAGATTTTGGAGGACTATGTGTTGCCTGAGGTGTAGTGCAGGTGTTAACCTTTTCCTTTTGACTATCTAGCACAATCTTGGCTGGAGAGAGCATTGCTTCCAGTTTGGCTATGTAAGTGCATCTCTCGCAGGTTGTAGTGTTGGGTGGTAGGAGGAGAGGGTTATCTGTTTACAGGAGGCAGTTGCTGCATTGCCCCAGTATGCCCAAATTCACCAGGTGGACAGGAGAAATCACCAGAAGCTGACCCTTGGACATGCCTGTTTAGGTGCTTTTTGTATAGTACAAGAGCTGTTTTCCCTTACCTTTGCAAGGTATTTTGCAAATATAGGCTGTTTAGTGCCTACGATTAATTTCTCCTTACTAACAAGTTAAGCTGAGTGCTTGTATCAGTTTAAGGCTTCCTAGTGCTTTCCACAGGTTCTAGAGCAAGTGCTAGTCACAGGGGTTCAGATTTTAGTGCTACTACTGAGAAACCAGCTAGTTCTAAGGGAAAATTTGAAGACCAGACTTTCTGGCACCTGCAATAATTTAAGCATAGCCCAGCGGTGCTGCACGATGTGAAAAATGCACAAATATGCTTGTTTTTAAGCCAGAAAGTTGAAATGGATTGAAATCAGCCCCAGATGGCTAAAACTACAATTTCAGAGCTGGAATCCACTCCTCTAGTGTTAGACAGGCAGTGCAATGCTCATCACTCCCATTGGTAAGCAGCAGGACTTCCCTCTACCACAGCAAGGTCTGGATAGCTCTGAACACAGAAAATAAAGTCCTGAAACCAGCAAAGCCTGGGATTTGGACTATACTAGCTAGGAAAGGTGGGAAACGAGCAAACAATATAGCATTTTTTTTTTGTTAAAACATGCTAAACAACGCAATAATACACTAAATAACACAAAAAAGGCTAACGCACTTGAGTGTGTAGCCCTAAACAGTAAATGCAATTAAACTCTACAAAATTAGCAATTTCAAACTTTTTAAATGAAGCAAGGCAAGTGCACAACTGAAAAACGATTTTAGAGGCAGTAATACAGTAGAATAAGTAACTAGTCTACATATACAGAAAAGTCTATATATACAGAAAAGCAGCTAAAACACACTAAAACAATTCAGATGCAGTTTCACCTAGAGCACTTGAGTTGTAGCAATATTAAGGTAAATACAGTTTTAATAAATTCAATAAAATATACTCTATATTTCCAAAATGTATGAGAAGCACAGTCAAGGATATTCAGGCATTTGTTCTTTTTTTTTTTTTAAGAAAGGGAGAAAGGAGGAACAGAAGGAAAGAAACTAAGTGGGTTGGCCTTCACAGATGTTCTCTCTGCATTAGGTAGAATGAGCTAATGACACTAGACTGGGAGGAGCGGCCAAGATCAAATTTAGAGTAGGGGTGGGTAACTGCAAGGCCAGCAGGCATAAAGACAAGATGCCAATAGCGAGGGAGGGTGGGAAGCTATTTTAGGCAGAAAACACTACAGAAATGTTTATCACAAGTGAGCCAGTAGCTATGAAATACAGTACAAGTATGCAGTATACAATAAATTGCTATAAATATCTAGAATAAGCAATAACTACTACAAATAAGCAAAAAAACAGGCTACCTATTGTTATATATCACAGATTGGGTGCTCCTCCTCCTCAGATAGCTCTGTGTGTAATGGCTGAAACACTCAAGTTAACTTCTTAACAGAAAGTTGAAATCTGAAACATCTTTAAAAAAGCTAAAAAAAAACAATGAGGTGCTTTCTCTTAGCCATAGCCCTGGCAACCCAACTAGACAATGACCATAAACACTAAACTCTCACTGAAGTGGGGGATGGTCTTTGCTAACTAAGATGGCCTAGACAATGAGCTCAGAAAACAGCCTCTAACAAACAACTAGGCCCACAACACAATCCGGAATATGAAGAATATTACAGCTACTACCTAAGCTATTTTAGGCAGAAAACACTACAGAAATGTTTGTCACAAACACGATCAGGAATATGGACAATATTACAGCTACGGCCTAAACTATTTTAGGCAGAAAACACTACAGAAATGTTTATCACAAGTGAGCCAATAGCTATGAAATACAGCACATGTGTGCAGTATACAATAAAATTGCTATAAATATCTAGAATAAGCAATAACTACTACAAATAAGCAAAATAAAAACAGGCTACTTATTGCTATATATCACAGATCAGGTGCTCCTCCTCAGATAGCTCTGTGTGTAGATTACTCTGAAAGGAGAAGATTGAAGATCAGTGACCAGACGATATATATTTTTAGAAAGGTATACCATAATTCCTCTAAGCATACTGTCAATGACTAGCTGCGTGATGGTTTACTTGACAAAAGGTTTGCTAGAATGAGCATTTTATTACTACACTGACTTCACCCTACATACTGTTTTGTGAGAGATGATCAGCGTGCCTGACCATATAATCACCTATCATTAGGGTTGCCACCTTTTCAAATTCTCAAAGTGGGACATTTTTTGCAGAAACGTCAGATTTTGTAGGGCAAAACATACCCACAGCCAGTACAAAGAACAGAATTTCACTTTTTTGCCAGAATAAAAGCTTATTCTTGTAGCATTTGAGTTGCCTATTCTGTTTCTTATAACATTTAGATGTTTCAGATATAAAATAACTGTTTTATGCAACTATTAAGGAAAAGATATGGAGACATTTTTGTCCTAAAATCTCAGGACATTTGCCATTTTTTCAAATTTTTTGCAGGACACAACTGCCCAAAGAGGGACTGTCCCTCGCAAAGTGGGAACCCTACCTATCATTAAAACATTTATATTGCTGAGACTTAATCTTATTTTTAGATTCTTTTACAGCCTCCGTTTAACATGCTGTGTTGAGATTAGTGAAGGATTGTGGGGGAAGTGTATGAAGCTCACAGAACATGTTTGTAAGTGAGAAGGATACAACCAGATTAATTAGGTATTTACACCTCTATCAGATGGATGAATTAATGTTTAAGTCCATTATGTCTGCGCATCAAGCTGCTTGTATACTGTCTTAGAGACCTAGTGCTAAAAAGCTAGCAACAGAGGTGAAATTAGCAGGCGTCCCTTCCATCTTGTCAGGGTGTAAGCATTTATATTAGTAAAATAAATGAAGCAGGGGATGTGTATAATTACTGTGGCATATATAGCGTGTACAGAAGGGTAAGCTGTGTTTGGTAATCTTGTCCCAGATGTTTCTAATTTCCTACTAAATAAGTAGGAAGATGTGAAAGTGTGGCTGTGTCAAACTTGAGCAGTAAAAGGGGAGGAACTTCCTAGTTTGATCTTCTACTGCTCATTAATATGAACAGATGAGATGAGACTGGGAGGAGCTTTGGAAGAGAAATTTACATTAAGGCAGGCACCTCAAGAGCCCCCGTATTTAAAGTTGTAACACTGACCAGTATTCTGGATCTAGAGAATAGAAAGGAATGGCAGATATATTTACAAAGATTAAACTGGATAGACTACACAAAATTATATGTGGAGTATAAGATGAGTATCACAGGGATCTTTCCTGGTTTGGCATTTATTTCACAATGTCCAAACCAATATTCCAACCACATTTGCTGATCACTACAGCTGGTCACTGTTATTCATTCATCCTGTGATACTAAACAGTTTCAACAAGGGCTGGAATATGCACATACCTAGTATATTGAAAAAATGCAAAAAAATGTAACATAATAGAAGTTGTCAAAAATAACTGCTAACACCTCATGCACATAATAAATGGTACTGCTGTTCAGACAGACATGGTCATAAAAGACCTGGGTATGGGCCAGTCTCTCATTCACTTTTAATGCTTCCACCATAGACAGGGTACCTTTCTATCTGGCCCAGCTAATTTCTAAGGGAACATCTCCAAGATGCAAAAAAGCATCATGTTTCTGTATTCTTACCTTGTCAGACCCCATTATCAAAAGCAGCGCTTCTTTGGCTCCCTACTGAAATGTCAGGTTTTTCAGTGCTGAATCCTAGTATACCACAAAAAAAAAGTCTGAAAATGCTGGAGAAGCATGAATATCAGATCTTGCTCTTTTCCTTCATATTTCTTTTATTTATTTTTTTTTTTGCAAGGTGGGTCAAGCCCCACTACACCGCATATACTCCCTTGAACTTATATTTATCAAGTCTGACACTGCTGTACCTCCAGGAAAATAGAATATTCTGAGAAATGGCAATCTGAGATTTAGTATATCTATGTCCAGATTTCTGGCTATGCAGCCTGCACATGGGACTCAGCAGTCTGACTCCCAACATTTTAAATGGAATCTCTTTCCTTTGCTATTTAAAAATCCAAGAATATCACTCAACTCAAACGGCACCAAAGATTTCTAACAAAGAAAATTTAAGGACTTAAATCTGTCAACTATCCAGGGAGATTAACAAGACTATCCATATACTCAGTAACTCACCAGCCACTCTGAGATTACCTATATCGTGCTTTTCAAGCCATGAGAGTCTCAGTTCTACTTGACTTTCTATTTTTTTTACAAACCCTGTGGTTCTTCAGATGCATGCATTAGTGACCTAAATCTACAAAAACAAATAGACAAGACTCGCTAAAGAGTGAGTCCTAGCTCATTGCGTATACCCACAGTGTATGGAATAAGTTTCCACTTCAGGTCAAATAAAGTACTACCATACCTATCTTTAAGGCAGTCATTGATGATTGAATGGGTAGACATGAATTCACACCAGAGTTATCATATATGGTCTTGCTTGATTTGAGAGGTAAGTACTATAAAGTACTCAAAAAAGAAAAAAAAAGGTGGAAAGAAGTTTTTTCAGCATCTACTTAAAGTATATATGGCTACGAGGTTACTAGCCTATGGTCACTTTGCTAGTACCATTCCTATGTTCTTATGTTCCTATATTGGCATATTGCCTGTACATTATCAGACTCTGGCAGTAGATGTAGGTACTTTTTATGTAAACAGGCTTTTACAGGTTCATAGGTTCATAGGTAGGTACTAGGCTATTGGCCCAATGGCCTAAGTAAGGCTAGCCAACAATTTTCCCTGGCTTACGCCACCCAAGAAAAATAATTTCCTGTGCCCCTGTTGAGCAGAGCCACAAAAGTGATCCCCAGGGTGTATTTCCCATTTTCCATCCACTCATCAAGATTTTTCTTGAAGAGTGCTAATGAGGAACTTTGCCTGACATAGATGGGTAGCTTGTTCCAGGGTATAGGAAGTCTCTGGGACAGGAATCTATCACTCCAGCATGTCCTGTTTATTGTGGTGACAAGGTTTAGGTCCCTAGAGCATGTAGCTTGGAGGTACTTGGATTTCTTAAGGTATAGCATGTCCAACAGCTCTGGGTTTAACATAGCTTTATATGTTAGGCATTGCTCTGCTCGGAGTAGGTGATATGCTACAGAGTAAAGCTAGAGGTTTTTGAGACGGTCAGTGTAGGGCATCTGTTTGAGGCCAGTAATCCTCTTTGTGAGGTACTTCTGTGGCCTTTCCAGCTGCTGCAGATGTCTTGTGAGGTATAGTCCAAAAGAGGCATTGTACTCTATAATGGGTCTAATGAGTGCCGACTAGAGGTGAACAATGACCTCTTTTTTCCTGGATGAGAACTCTTTTGTGATGAGGTGTGCCACATAGAAGGAGTTCCTGACAACTGTGGTGATTATCAAAGGAGAGACTACTGCCCACCTGGGTCCCAAGGTCTCTTATGACACATTCAGCATTAAGTAGACTGTCGTTTATGTGGTAGTTCATGGGTACAGAGTTTTTACCAAACGGGATGACAATGCACTTTTTGGCATTGAGCTTGAGGCTATGCCTCTGACACCAGGCATCTGTCTCAGTGAGGCCCTTCTGTAGGATGTCCACATCATTTGGGGACTCAACTATGGCTCCTAGTTGTAGTCATCTGCGAACTTCATTAGCCAGAGGCCTTCTGTGTTAGCCTGGACTTCAGAGAAGTATATACCAAAGAGAAGCGGTCCCAGGACTGAACCCTGTGATACTCCATTTGTCACTGGTTTGAAATCAGATTTAGAGTCT
The DNA here is from genome assembly GCF_019279795.1 of Protopterus annectens. Lineage (NCBI taxonomy): Eukaryota > Metazoa > Chordata > Ceratodontiformes > Protopteridae > Protopterus > Protopterus annectens. The sequence continues at coordinate 1,957,884,021 of NC_056735.1, forward strand.
GCAGCTTTTACAGTGTGGGTTCTGTCAGTAAGGCAATTGGCAACCCATCTTGTGATGTAGGGATTTATGCCTAATTTAGAGAGTTTAGATATAATTCCAGAATGGGGGATGGTATCGAAAGCCTTGGCGAGGTCAAGATAGGCTGTGTGAACCACCTTACCCTCGACTACGGCTTTGGTGACTGCCCCAAAGAAGTCGATCAGGTTTAGAAGGCATGATCTGCCTTTCACAAACCCAAACTGTGTGGGGTCCAGAGATTGGAGGTTACCAATGTCTTTGTTTATGAGTTCCATGATGTACATCCCATGGCCTTGCAGACCAGGCTCGTCAGGCTAATATGGTGATAGTTCCCAGGATCAGTGGTGGCTCCCCCTTTCTGGAGTGGGATAACTGCTGCTGTGCACCATTCACTGGGCATAAAGCCTGATATGAGACTATAATTGAAAATGATGCTTAGGTGGGGAGCCAGTTCATTCTGTAGTTCATGTAAAACACAGCCTGGGATGTTGTCCGGTCCCATGGATGCTGTGTTTTTGGTTATAGAGAGTGCAGCATTTACATGCATAGATGTGATTACAGGGATTCTGCATTCCTCCTGTATAGATATGGGCCCTTTATGGAGTGAGAGGGGAGTAAAGTTAGCACTGAACCTATCTGCTAGAATGTTGGCAATATCAGTTAGTTCTGTAATTTTTGTGCCATTGTGCTGTAACTCAGAGCAGATCTGGGTATTGCCATTGAGATTCCTGACTTAGCTATAGCATGCTTTGTGGTTGCCCTTAGAATCAGTGACAATTTTGTTTTCATAGCTAGCTTTGGAGGATCTTATAAGGGATCTCAGCTTCTTACTGAGGCTGACCAGGGAGCTCCTCCACTCATGGGATTTTACTCTCTTTTGCAACAGTTTCTTCCTTCTGTTGTAGAGTTTGTTTAAGGCAGAGCATCACCTGATTGGCTTCCTTTTTTTGGAGGATAGCATCTTGGTTCTGTTTGGGATAGCATGATCCATGCCCTCATGTAAGTGCTTACAGAGTGCATTTTTGTAGGATTCAGCAGTCGTAACTGTATTGTCCATCTGCATGGGTGTCATGAAGTTCACCACTTCTGTCTTAAGAAGCATGACGTTGACTTTGGAGAAATTTTTTACCGTGGTTTCCTTAATGGTGGGTGGGGGTGGGATGTGGATATCTAGGGTGATTAGCTTATGGTCGTATCTGACCAGCGAGAAGTTGATTTCAGGTGTGGAAGACCGGTCATTCATGTTGGTAATGACTAGGTCTAGGATATTGTTGCCCCTGGTGGGGGTGTGGATATGTTGATCCAGGCCATTGGAATTTATGAATTCCAGAAAGCATTGAGTGAAGGAGTTGGTACATGAGTAGTTTTCCCAGATAATGGTGGAGTAGTTGAAATCACCCATTATTAGGGTGTTTGGTTGAACCCTAATATTTTCCAGTATATCAAGAAAAGAGGAGTGTGAATCCTGGGGCATGGTGGGGGATCTGCAGCAAGCTACAATTTAGACTGCAGCTTTGCCCAGAGTTAGGTTGCACTTGGAGAACCACGGATGCATTATGCTGCGCAACTAACCTAGAGGTGTGGATATCCTTAATGAATATGGACACACCTCCGCCTTTGGTGTTCTGGTCCAGGTTAGATGGCTGAAACGTGTGGTATGAGTTATAGCCTGGTAATGCAGGGGTGATGTCTAGAGCCTTGAACCAGATCTCAGTCACTACACAGATATCGATGTTCTCCATTTTAAGGAGTGCCTCAAGTTTGTGCATTTTGAGATTAAGACTTCTACCATTGAGTAGCATTACCCTCAGTTTTTGCTTGCCTGTTCCTGTTATGGTGGTGAATTTGTCATTTGGACCTTGCCTAAAAAAGGCACTATAGGGGCAGCAAGAGCCTTAGCCAGTATCCGGAATCCCAGTGGCAACAGGTGCAGGCCATCTCTGGCAAAGCATTGTGGTCTGTCGACCATGTCGTCCCAGGCAGACAGATACTGGATCCCCTTAGAATGACACCAGAAGCTTAGCCAATTGTTGAAGTCAGTCATTTTGTCCTTGTACTGCAGTATCATTCTGGGTGATGGCAGGATGCTACTCAGGGCTAGGGTCATACCTGCCTAGGCTACAAGATCTGAGAGCTCTTCTATGTCTCTTTTCATGTAGTCCATGGAGGTACATCTCAGGTTGTTCACACCAACATGGACAATGACAGATTCATATTTGTACTTGTGGAGTGACCTGAGTGCGTGGGTTATGTGATGGATCCTGGCACCCGACAGGCAGCTGACAGTAACCTTCTCCTTGTTTAGCCTGGTGAGTGGGACATCAGTGAGCCTGACTATAGAGTCACCTATGACTAGTGTGCTGAGTACGTTGATTTGCCTTATGGGCTGTGGCTTATTGGCCCACTGAGTCTGTGGGCTATGTGTAATTTGGGGTTGTGTTGGGGGGTGGAGGTTGCTTGCGTTTCTGCTTTGGAGGTCTCTGTTGCTTGAGCAGATTATTATTGAGAGCCTCTGTGAATGTTTTTGTGTTTCTATGTGTGGATTTTGGTGGTGTAGGTCTAGTGGGACTATGTGATGAGTGTGGTGTGGTGCAAGTGTTTACCTTCTCCTCTTGACTGTCAAGTTCAGTCTTGGTTGGAGAGAGCTTTACCTCCAGTTTGGCTAGATAAGTGCATCTCTCACAGGTTGTGGTGTTGGGTGGTAGGAGGAAAGGGTTGTCTGTGTACATGAGGCAATTGCTACATTGCCTCAAGATGCCCAGATTCATCAGATAGACAGGAGAGAACACTGGGAGGTGACGCTTGGACATACCTGAATAAAAAAAACACTTTCCTCTGGATAAGTGAGGAAAGTGAGTATAAGAGCTGTTTTTCTCTAAGCGAGTGAGGAAAGTACAAAAACTGTTTTCCTCTAGTTAAAGAGGAAGGTTGAGTGCTGCTGTAATTTGTAGATTATTTAGTGCTAACAACAAGTTCTGAACAAGTTCTGAGCACAAATAAGCTATTTCAAGTGCGAAAACTAAGAATCTGTACCTGGATCTTGTGATAGATAGGCGACCTAGTGCTTACCACTCCCACTGATAAGCTAGAATGCTTCCCTCCAACACAGAAAGGCTTGGGGGCTCAGAAGCTTACAAACAGTCCTGGATACAGCAAATCTGTATCTGGACTAGACTAGTGACAGAAAAGTGGGAAACAAGCGCAAACATGGGCTGTATCTGGACTAGACTAGTTACAGGAAAGGTGGGAAACAAGCGCAAATGCAGGCTTTTAAACCAGAAAGTTGAAAGAGATGGAAATCCTGCCCAAACAGCCAATAAACTACAATTTCTGGGCCGGAAACCACTCTTGTGGTAGATAGGCTACCTACTGCTTACCACTCCCACTGATAAGCTAGAAGGCTTCCTTCCAACACAGAAAGGCTTCGGGGGTTCAGAAGCTTACAAGTAGTCCTGGATACAGCAAATCTTTATCTGGACTAGACTAGTTACAGGAAAGGTGGGAAACAAGCGCAAACGCAGGCTTTTAAACTGGAAGGTTGAAAGAGATGAAAAAACTGCCCAAACAGCCAATAAACTACAATTTCTGGGACAGAAACCACTCTTGTGATAGATAGGCTACCTAGTGCTTACCACTCCCACTGATAAGCTAGAATGCTTCCTTCCAACACAGAAAGGCTTGGGGGCTCAGAAGCTTACAAACAGTCTTGGATACATCAAATCTGTATCTGGACTAGACTAGTGACAGAAAAGTGGGAAACAAGCACAAACATGGGCTGTATCTGGACTAGACTAGTTACAGGAAAGGTGGGAAACAAACGCAAATGCAGGCTTTTAAACCAGAAGGTTGAAAGAGATGAAAAAACTGCCCAAACAGCCAATAAACTACAATTTCTGGGACAGAAACCACTCTTGTGGTAGACAGGCTACCTAGTGCTTACCACTCCCACTGATAAGCTAGAAGGCTTCCCTCCAACACAGAAAGGCTTGGGGGCTCAGATGCTTACAAACAGTCCTGGATACAGCAAATCTCTATCTGGACTTGACTAGTTACAGGAAAGGTGGGAAACAACCGCAAATGCAGGCTTTTAAACCAGAAAGTTGAAAGACATGGAAAAACTGCCAAATGGCCAATAAACTACAATTACTGGGCCAGAAACCACTCTTGTGGCAGATAGGCTACCTAGTGCTTAGTACTCCCACTTTTCTTCTTAAGTATCTGCTAACCGATAGCAGAATGATGTTCAAATGAAGCACATATTATACGTCTTTTAAGGAAGGCACAGTAGACTATATCACTGAAAAATAATAGACTAATATAAGCAACATGAATTACAAACTTAATTTATAGGATTACAATTATTATTTGAGAGTTCATTTGCAAGTGAGTGATGAAAAACAAATGATAAGTCTAATCATTGTAAAAGCTGTGCAGCATAAGTGCAAAGCCAATATTAAGCATTGACAAAAGCTTGTTTTAACCTCTTGTTACAGTATCAGAGGATAATATATACATATGATTACATTTATAGTACATAGAATGTTCAAAGTATTCAGGATATTAAGATATATTGTTTTGTTTATAATTAAGATTTACTGCTCAAATCCCTAGTAGCCTGCTTTGAATTTAAACTGAAGACGTTAAAACATGTATCTCAGAGTAACAAATACTGGATAGGCAAGAATTTATGCAACTTTGGGAAAAAAGGAGTCGCAAGTGAAATTCTGAAACTATACAGACCATAAAACTGAAATAGTAAATTAAGTTCAGCTAAATCTCTGGACTAATCAAGTTTCAGTTTCATCCCCCTTGGGGCTCAGATGCAAATTTGAAAATAACGCAAAACAAACACTCTCTGTGAATGTAACTAATCATACATATATTTTAGCTACACTGATTTAGATTAATTTCAGAGAAAGGTCAAAAGGTGCATTTTAATTACAGTTGCATAATGCTACACCCTGACGTACTTTATTAATATGTCAACAGATATTTTAATCTATGTCTTAAAAAACATATTAACAAATGTAAATGTGTCCTTAAATGAAATATTCTTCTATTTCAACTCAGTGTACTTAAACAGCCCATATTCTGATACATAGCTAGTTGCTGGAAAGAATGAAGTATACAATTAGAAATTGAAAAAAAATGCCTCCCCAGGATTTAATAAAATCTGTGTAGGCACAGTGTGGAGCCTACAGGGAATGTATCCATGTACACAGCCACAGTTCCCACTCAGCAGCACGCTATGCATATAAAAAGTTACTGAGTATATGGATGAACCAATGTGGAGGTGTAGTGGCTACCCATGGCTACAGATGAGTATGAGGCTCCCTGTGATGTTCCCCACCACTGCTGTAATGCTGTGAAGTGTGTCAACTGTATAATAAGTCTTTTATATGATGTGTTATTTTTTTTAATATTTTTATTATATTTTTTACTGAATGTTTGCACGACACAGAGTGCAGCAATGCCAAGCTATGTTCACTTATAGACAGCTGACACCTGTCTAAAAATAGTAGCCATATGTAATTAATTATAATAATTAAATATATATATATATATATATATATATATATATATATATATATATATACATTTGGGTGGCATGGAGCACAGCAGAGGTGAGCGGAGCTCATACATACATGGCAGACACTTTCCAGACATCTAAAAATAGAAACTGAATTTAATCATTTATTTATAGATGTGTTTAAGCTTGTTTACGTGGGTTGCCATGCTGCTCAGCAAAGCTAACAGGTAGCCTAGTAGTATATGTGAATGTATGCTAGTTGTTATGGCATCCAACTAATTACATGGGTAGAATTATGGTCTTATGAGTAGTAGGTCCTGGGTTCGAGTTCATAACAGGAAGAATATGTCTGCAAATGAATGTACTATTTTCCCTAATTTTGTTACAGTATTGTGAATTTTGGCACTACATTCCATGGTGGTGCAGCGGTGGCGTTGTTGCCTCACAGCAAGAGGTTCTCCCGTTGGATTCTCAGCTTGGGTTGGGAGTGCCTTCTGTGTGGAATCTGCATGTCCTCCCCGCGGTCGAGTGGGCGTTCAAAAGACATGCGTTGAATGGGCATGCCTTTGTTGAAGGTTGGGCATCGGGCTGGCAACTTGACACTATAAAAAACAACTGCCAATCATTAGCGGACTGGAGTTCCACTGTAGCGACCCCTAACCAGGAAAAGCAGCAAGACAAACAAACAACATTGTGAATTTTGGCACTGCTGTGCTCTGCTAAGCACAGCGCAATGATGTTAAGCAGTGCATAAACATGCTAATGGCTACCAATGTTTGTGCAGTGCTAAGTCTCACTAAAACAACGGTGCTGCCAGTTTTCCTGCTGCTTGGCTTCACTTAGCGGGTTTGTGTGCTGCTAAGTGATGTGGCTCTTTTTGAATTTTGCTGAATGATGTGTAAGGTGGAAAAACAGCCTATATTAAGCCCAATAGGTGGGAATTCTGCAGCAGTCATAAGAGTTCATTCATTCAACTGTTGGTATGCCTGGCGGTATTGGTGAAGGTGTGCATTTTCAAGTGCAGCAGTGTAGCATTCAGGATTCCAGAGTCATGGTTGGGCTCTTTATTAAAAACCTTGAACCTCAACTGATGCAGGGCAGATTCCAGGGTTCAGAGTGCAGGGCAGAGGCCTATAACAATTTGGCCAGGGAACTCACCAGTGTTACTGGGATACCCACACAGGTGAGCAGTGTCATCACCATTTTGATGACCTGAAAAGGAGGAAGAGAAAAAACATGGACACCTGGGTCCAGGAAGCTTGAGCAGGGAATGCTATACAAGTATGTAAATATGTCTTCCTTTGTCTAACATATATGAAAGCTGAAGGTCTGCAAAACAAGTATGCATAATGGTGTGTTTCTCTCCCAACACCTGCAACTGAGAGGGCTTGCGGTGTCAAGTCCCATACTGGCCAGGTCACACTTTGACCGTGGTAAGTATGAATTTAGTATGCCAACTGTAGTGCAATAAGCAAGAAAGAGTAAAACATTTACTGCAATAAAGTATACACAAGAAAAACTGTACTGCAATAAATGGGCATGTAGAACTGCAGTGCAATAAATGGGTAATTAGAACTGTAAAGCTGTAGTGCAATAAATGAACAATAAGAACTGTATATCATTAAAGAAGCGTTAGCAATAGTAATAACAGTAAGCAAAATGTTCATCAGGATTGTGTTTTGACAAAACAATTGCAGTATTAGTAGTAGTAGTAGTAGTATGTATTGATTGTCTATGGTAAGGTTGCTGCAGTCAAGTGAGACACTGTAATAGCTGTAGTCAACAAATCTAATGGACTGCAAACTGTATTGCTCTACCCAATAGTAGTGTTCAAGGCTGTCTCCAAGCCAATATCATAATGCTTTCTCTTCCTCAGACAGCAGGTAATAAAGGTATATGGGTGAGGTAGCCCAATCCATGGTCAGATATTGTGTGTGGCCTTCATAGATATTGCAAACCAGTAATAAGAAAATGTGCTCACCGGCATTGTTGATTTTAAATACAGCTTTTTTCATACATGCAGTATGGTCGTATTCCATGCATGTGTGTTCTACTGTCACTGCAGTCTACTGTAACATTGTAATAGTACTAGAATGCCAGAGAAATGCCCTTTAACTTGTATTGCTCAATTCATGGTATAGTTCCAGGTCATCTCCAGGCTAGTATCAGTCACTCAACAGTTAGCAGTGACTCGGTAGCTCAGTCTGTTAAATGTTTTGTATGCAGTACATTTTGCCACACACACACAGTCCTGTGTTTGAATCCAGTGGCATATAGCAATAAATCTTCAGTATCAGTCATGTAATGCTCACATTTTCACTCTAACCAGGAACACAACAAATATATGGGTGAGGTGGACCATATTATGAGTAGATAGTGTGTTTAGATTTCACAGAATGTTAACATCAATATCATGAATGTGTTCATCAGCATTGTTGAGTCATAAATAAAGTTGCGTAATCCCAGTATGGCTGTATACCTTGCGTGTTTGTACTATGTTGCTGCAGTCAATTATTACATTATTTCCAGATGTCCCCTGTAGTCACAACTATTGGATTCTACTCATATGCCTGCCAACTAAGGCACAATGCCTGTCTAGTTTACTTACTGCACACAAACATGCCTCTCAAGTGTCACAATTTCTCATAATGTAATTAAAACTGCCTAATCCATCTGTCACATGATTAGCAGATACATTAATACCTGGAATGCAATGTATTACCAAATCTATTTACAGAACACCTGGGCAGTTATGTAAGTCAACATTATGTGAAACTGTTCTGTGTAGTGATATACCTGCATTTGTTACTGCTAGGCCCATATTGACCCATGCTAAGAGCTTGAGAGGTATGCACGTGTTACATCAGTTATAGAAGAATTGTAGTCACTGTAATCAAATCTGACACTACACACATGTAGAATATATATTTCAGTGTATTGAGGGATAAAGGCTGTAATGTCAGTAATGGAATTTTTCTCTCTCTTTCTCTCCCCACCCCTTATCTTCATTTATTTATAACTGTTATTTATTATTATGATTTAATTTTAACATAATTTGTTACACTAACTATATTTTGGAAAAATGTGTTTCATTATTGGTATGATTTATTACAATTTAATAATAACATATTTTGTTAAGCTATATATTGGAAAATGTGGTTGATTATTGATATGTTTTATTATGATGCAATATTAACATATCTGTTTTGTTGGCCCCATTGTTTACTTTTTACTGGCATGCTAACTGTTATGTTACTTAATGCTGCATTGCACGTTATACAATAATATGTATTTATATATATATATATATATATATATATATATATATATATATATATATATATATATATATATATATATATATATATATATATATATGTATATATGATGTTCGATTCTGTTCGTACTAACATTGGTTTGGTTATTACTAAACATAACATATTGCTATACCTCATATCCCACAGCACGTCAAGGTAGGCTGGTTCTGGCTGATCATCCTACCTTGCCTCAACTGGTTATCGCTGCAAGTCCCAGCATGTCTGGGACCCAGACCAGGTGCCCCTCTGCTGCCCCACTACCTGGGATGTCGGGTAGTACTGCCCCGGGAGATGAGGCCCGGCCCCCCTCTAGGAGCAATGGTGGAGGGTGTGTTGTCACCCATGCACAGCTGCTGGTCCACCATGGCTATGACCGCTGCCTGCACAAGATTGAGGGCATGCTGGCTACCCTGGTGGGGCAGCCTTACCCTGGTTCTCAGTCTCCAACACAGCCACCCAAGGGGCAGTGATGGAGCAATGTTGGAGCAGTGTCAACAGTTCCATGGGTGGGGATGTCAGTCACTTTGCTGCCATCTGGAGGCACATGGGAACATGGGACTCAGATTCCACAACACTCTCCCTATCCAAGGTGTTCACCCCCCCTCATGTGTCACACGCTACCCCTGTCTGCTGTCTTGTCTGTCTTGTCTGTTTGCAAATGCATCCTCACCTACCCAACTTACTTCCCCCACATGTACCTATGTCCCTTCTCAACATTCCACTTTCCCCTTAAAAGAAAAAAAAAAGGCGCCTGTGCCACAAAAAAAAAAAAAAAAAAAAACTTGTCCCATGTATAGCTCTCCATTTCACACACATGCCCACTAGACACATGTAATTCAGTCCAATTGGCTAGACAATGCAATTATGTTGTCCTCACCCATCTCTCTGGGGGTTGAAAAACCAAATCCATCTACAAATTCTGTCAAAGTACACAGTTGTTGCTGTACATGAAATGGATAGCTGTGGTTCTTTCCTACACCCTTTCTGCACATCCCTCGCTGTCTATTACTATGGCTTTCCCTCTGCTTACCCCCATTTTACCACATTCATATCTCCCCGTTATTCTTTTCTTTATATTTTTTAGCATGGAGCTCAGTGACATGCTACATCACACAGCTTCACTAAACTCAGCTAACTAGAGCTATAATAACTATATGTGTTTCTAACAGTGTAAAACACAGGTAGAGTATAAACACCTCTGCATGCTTCAGACCAGAGCCCATCACACCTGCAGCACACTGCATTAACTCGCCATGCCATGCAACTCTTAATTAAACCAGGTGGTTTAAACAAAACATAGTAATTGCCAATTAGAGTCATTAGGTGTGTTTCAGCAGAGCTGTGAGAGCTGTGTGCCACACCACACTGCTCAAACTGGAATAAAAAGTAATGGAAAAAATGGGAGTGTACTTTGGACTCTGGTGCAATAGTGCACCACTAGACAGCCAAAGACATGAAAATGGAAGCAACTGAGGCCTGTGATAGCAGGTAAATGTGGCTTTTTTATCAGCAACATGTACAAAGTCACCTGCTAAGGCATTCATGGCAAAATACATATTCAGCTGGGACTCTGGTGCAGGAATACATCCATACAAAGCCATGCACATACGGATGGATGTAGGAAATGTTTGTCACAGCCTGTATGTGTGCACACTATATGCCTTCTAAATGGCATTAAACATGACCTATCAGGACCTTTGGAATTACTATTTAACTGTAGCCTCCAAACAGGCTTTGTGCCTCATGAATGGAGAAAGGCAACAGTCATTCCTCTGCACAAAGGTGGGCCATCTACAGACCCTGGAAACTACAGACCCATAAGTCTCACTAGTCTTATATGCAAAGCCATGGAAAGAATTATCATGGATATGATCAATAGAGATATAGTAAACCTCCAGACATGGAATACAACCCAGTTTGGTTTCGTCAAAGGCAGATCATGCTTACTCTACCTGGTAGACCTCTTTGAGAAAGTCACCAAAGCAATGAATGAGGGCAATATCATTCACACTGCCTACCTTGAAAAGGCCAAGACATTTGACACAATTTCCCACTTGGGTATTGTTGAAAAAAATCAAGAGGTTAGCTACAAACCCATATTTCACCCTGTAGATAACCAACTGGCTCATAGACAGGACCCAGGAAATTAGAATTGTGGAGTTCACCTCTACAAAGAGGCCAGTCACAAGTGGAGTTCCCCAGGGAACAGTCCTTGGAGCACTCCTTTTTGGCATTTACTTCTCAGAAGTCAAGGCCAATGTAAGAGGTCTCTGGCTGACTAAATTTGCAGATGATTGCAAATTAGGAGCTATCACTGAATCTCACACTGACACAAATGTTCTCCATGAGGGGCTGACACAGACAAACAACTGGTGTCTGAGTCATGGACTAAAACTAAATGCGAAGAAATGCATAATAGTATCCTTTGGGAAGTCATCCATCCCTGGTAACTATCATATTGACAACACAGCCCTTAGAGCTGACCCAGTAATTAGGGACTTAGGGACACACATAGATAGTAATCTAGCCTTTGATCATCCCGTGTCTACAGTGGTGATGAAATCATTCTGTGTTACTTAACGTATAAACAAAGGTATGGCATCTAAGTCCAAGGAATTCATTGTTCCACTTTATTTGGCATTCTTCAGACCTATCATTTAGTACAGTGCCCCCTTTGGTATAAACCTAACCAGGCATATCCAACAACTGGAACGTCCACAGAGGTTTCTCAGTAAAAGAATACAAGGCATAAGTAATATGTCCTATGCAGATCACCTCAAGGCCCTATCACTGTACTCTGTCTCCTACAGACTTTTGAGGGGAGATCTATGCCTGGCGTACATGGGATTGTAAGACCCACTCTGATGGACCTCTTGCATATGCACAAAACAAACAGTACCATAATTGCCCATTCTAAAAACTTAAGCCCTGCCTGTGATATAAATAGGACCTACTGGAGACATAGGCATGTATCCCAGAGACTACCCCGTCTATGGAACAGGCTCCCCATCCATGTGAAGCAGAGTTCCCTCCTAATCCAATTCAAGTGTAACTTAGACAACTGGATGGGAAACCAGAAATTCATCCCTGGTTTTGTACCTATGTCTCCAATGCAAACAGGTAACCTGTAAATGGTTAACCTCCTGGGCCCATGCTTTCACTTATCAAGGGTATCAGAACTTGTCAGAGATTTGGGATGCATGGCTAGGCTTAAAAAGGCCCTTGTGGTTGTTAGCCTAGTAAACACCTATGAACCTACATATACCTTGCAAATACACCTACTGTAGCAGTTCTTCAGTAGCTGAGTCTGTTAAATGCCTTGCATACAGTGCATTTTGTCACACACAGTTGTGATTTCAAATCCAGGGTTGTTTTACATTTCAATTACATTATTGTGAAGACAGAAATTAATGAATGACTCATGCACTCATTATCCACACAAAGCATTGCAAATGAAATAACTGCTTTTCAGTGCTGGAAATCACAGGCCTGCAGGTAGGGACACACTTCACATATCTGTATAACATTACTATATGTCACCTAGTACTCTGTTATTGACACAGTTGCTTAACATATGTACCTTAAACACATGTCATAATTGGAGTGTAAAGGGTACCCTCACCCTGGCTCTGCCTGCACAACAAGGCTGACACAGCTGACACAGATACACCTACACTTTGCTTTCCTCAGAAGTGTTCATACTCTCTGCCTATGTCTATTACCTGCAGCAGCAGCTGCAGCCTGTGGTACACACAGCTCTATGTAAAGGTTTCTGCTACAGACCTACCTTCTGTGATGATGTAGTCTCCTCACCCCGGTAATGTCCATCTCAACAGCTAAGAATGGGGCCCTGTTCTACATGAAAGCCTTATATATTACTCAGTGGCTGCATTTCATTGGCTAATGATAGTGTAATTCGGCTGTTTTGGCTGCAATTTTCTTATCAGAGTCGCAGATTGGTTTAGAGGCAATTACCTGCTAATAAGAAGCATGTTAAAATGCAAGCAGCTGGCTGTGGGCAAACATTCTGTATGAGACTTTCCTCACACAGAGGACACCTTTGCAAAACAATTACTAGTAGCACATTTCAGCAGAGGAGTACTGCACTCCACCAGGTATGTAACTGTTTTTTGTGTATAACAGGATGTAGATGGGAGGATAGAGGTATGGAGAATAGGGAGTACAGCGGTTACCCTGTTGTAGACCTTTGGTAATGACGTCACTGATACCCTGCTGTCTTACACATACAGGGGATGCACAATATATCAGGGTGCAATGTCTATTGTCATTGTGGTACACTGGTGTTGTTGGAACGTCCCAATATAGTGTTCATAATATCACACTGCTATGACATAGTGGGTGGCTGGCTTAGGGGACACACCACAGTGGACCGAAGTGTTGCGTGTATGATCATACAACAGAATCTCTCATGACACACAGGGAGCTACCTCAGTAATGCTACTATTTTGGTTGTATCCACATAAGTAGTATGTTGTCACACTGTGGGTTACATGTGTGAGCAAACAGTGGATAGTGCTGGCCATTTTGTTCTTGCTGTATCTGTACATAGTGGATAAGAAGCATGTTAAAATGCAAGCAGCTGGCTGTGGGCAAACATTCTGTATGAGACTTTCCTCACACAGAGGACACCTTTGCAAAACAATTACTAGTAGCACATTTCAGCAGAGGAGTACTGCACTCCACCAGGTATGTAACTGTTTTTTGTGTATAACAGGATGTAGATGGGAGGATAGAGGTATGGAGAATAGGGAGTACAGCGGTTACCCTGTTGTAGACCTTTGGTAATGACGTCACTGATACCCTGCTGTCTTACACATACAGGGGATGCACAATATATCAGGGTGCAATGTCTATTGTCATTGTGGTACACTGGTGTTGTTGGAACGTCCCAATATAGTGTTCATAATATCACACTGCTATGACATAGTGGGTGGCTGGCTTAGGGGACACACCACAGTGGACTGAAGTGTTGCGTGTATGATCATACAACAGAATCTCTCATGACACACAGGGAGCTACCTCAGTAATGCTACTATTTTGGTTGTATCCACATAAGTAGTATGTTGTCACACTGTGGGTTACATGTGTGAGCAAACAGTGGATAGTGCTGGCCATTTTGTTCTTGCTGTATCTGTACATAGTGGATATCCATGTATTTGATCCTGCAATGTGTATCCCTTTTTGTGTGTATCACAAAAGGCATGCCCCCTTCTAAGATGTGGAGAATGAACTAATACTTCAAGGACTATGGCAACATCATCACATCCTCCTATCCAGGAGGAGGCATAACAGGGAAGAGCGGGCTGCATTGTGGGCAGACTTTGTCTGGAATGTGAATGACACTGGCGTCCAGGACAGGACATATCAGCAGGTTTGACACTGCTCTACAGAAATGGTGAATGCTGCTTGATGAAGGTCAGCTGATTTACCAGGGTTTGTGCCATCACTGGTGGAGGGCCTGCAATGGAACAATCACTCATGGCCACTGAGGAATTCCTGGTGAACCTAGGGACACACAACAGCTCCCAGGCATCCACCACACCATGCATCGCGGAGGTGGGTGCCACAGTGTCCACAGCAGAGGATTATGCAGGTAAACTTACTGTGGTCACCATTATAATACTGTAGCAATCATTCTGTCAGGATGCCCATACCATTACGTGGGTGTCAGGTCTATGTGCTGTCGGGGGGGGGGTTAGCTCAGTTGTACACTCATACTCAGAATGTCAGCAATTCAAATAACACAGTACCTACTGCAAATGTGAGATATATGCAGGTATTAACTTGTTGTGCTGCAGCATGCAGTGCTACTGAAGTTACCTCACCATCACCTTTTTACAGGTCCATCAGGTGTTGTCTAAGGCCATGGTCCTGCTTCTGGTAAACTTGATACTGTTTAGTTATGGAACATACGTATGCTATTAAGGTTGAGGGCCAGAATAATACCCTATGTAAAGGTAATGTTGTGCATAACCAAATTAGACTGTTTGTTTGTTCCAGTCTTTAACAGTTACCTAAGTTTCCAATAGGGGGTAATCACAGGAGTGTAGTTGAATGAGCAGACACACTTTTTCAGTTATAGTTCAGAGTGAATAGGCCTCCTGGTGTACATGAGGCAATTAATCCAACATGCCTTGTACATACCAAAAGGTCGATGGTACATATCTTAGGCCCTGAAACTTGTATTTGTATTTGTTAAGATAGGTGTACTGAGTTTTATGTGCTGTGTTATCAGGTATAGGGTCATATTGCATACCTAAAAAGTATATTGTACTGACCAAGTGTCATGTGATTTACCTGACGTGCTTGTTGTAAAGTCCTTGAGTCAAATATGTTAGTTGTTGTGAGGAAGTTTGTTATGCATGAAAACGAAGATGAGAGGATGTGAGAGTGGTAATGCAGTTGTGGATCCTCATTATCATGATTCTCTGTGAATTTTCCATACATAATACTGCAGGTAGTAATATACTGCTTTTGTCTTGGCTTCCACAGGTGATCAGGGAGGGGTTGGGGTCTCTTCCCCACACCACATGATGTGAGTGTCCCTTTGTCACCACACAGTCAGTATGCCCACACCTACCCAGTCACCTCAGGCCTCATATATGGGACAGTCAGAGGGTGGAGACATTGAAAAGGTCAGTGTTGTAGCAACCATGGCATCAGTGAGTGTAGACATTGGCCATAGCCAGAGAGTTAGCGAGGTCCCACATAGGTGGATTGACAGGGGTGCTCATAGGAGGACTGCTGTCCGTCCATCATCTGTTGCAGGTGTCACATAACAGGTCACTGTACACATGTTCTGGGCTGTCATGGAGGCACAGGCATGTTCTGAATGGAACACCAGATGCATGCTTAGGGTTTTGGATACAGTACATTCTGACATCTGTGACTGCCTCCACCGCACTGGGGACACCCTGGAGCAGTTCATGATGCAGTGGACAGATGGTGTGCTGAGACAGTGTCTTTCTTGGGCTACATACTGTCTGTGCTGGAATGCTGAAGCATGTGGTTGGAGTTGGGTGTTGGACCCGTGGACGTAGGTCAGCAGCACCATCTGCTGAGAGTCCATGTGGCCATGCACAGTTATGCTCCCATAGTGGCAGTACATCCAGAGCTACAGAGGGGAGTGTGCTTTCCACACCACAACATGGCAGGTCATGGGCACATGGTCCTGGGTCGTCCTGTGGGGTACACGGTCCCAGCAGTCATCATCAGGTACTAGCACCATGTCTGACCCTGGGCATGGTGAGGTCAGTGTAACTCCTGGCAAAGCCAGTTCCCATGCTCAGGGCCTGAGACAGTGAACTGTCAATTCTACCATGTACGGTCCACAGCTGTCCAACATACATATGTGTAGAGATAGCACTGGCTTGACTGTGTACACATACACATTCACACAACACTGTCACATGCAGGATACCTACAGAGCCACACACGGAACCACCTCATGCCCCATGTAACCCGCTCTCCTTTCTGACTCAAACATGTGCTGTCAACCATTTGGGCCAGCCTAGGCCTCCAGCATCCCCACACATCACCCTATGCAAGTGATGATACCTGTGCTACATCCCTTTCATCCTTCCTATCGATGCAGTGGAATGAAGCTATGTGTCTGATGCACAGGGTGACTATATTACTTGACATGTACTTGTGTAATACTGTTTTGTTTTGCATGCCAATTGTAGTGGTCACCAGCAAATACTGTATGTATCATGCATACGCAACATACTTTTGTGGACATTATGTTTTATGATGTTTTACTGGTGGTGTTGTTACACAATGACAGGTATATCACAGACCTGTGTATGTTTTTATTGCAGGAGTCTGAGGGGAGAACCTATGGGCATATGCCAGCATTGAAACAACACAGCATGGCATGGCAGCACAACAGAAATATGACTTCAGCAAGGTACAGCACTATATGTGCATGGCTCCATAGGTTTACATTTGTATGGCAGTCTACCAAGGACAATCACAGTGGTCACAGTACTCATGCATTAATAATTTGTGATAAGGTCTGCTACAGGGCAAGGTGTGACCTTGCTGGTGTGCATACGCTACCTATCTGTAGGGAGTATAGTAGATGGATGACTCACTACAAGGACATTCACCTACTATGTGATGTTAGTACTACATGCTTGTGTGAGAAATTTGTCTAGCAGACATAAACACACCCTTGAAACAGACCCTCCCTATTACACACTATATATCACAGTATTTATCACACACACCACAGCTTAAGTCTTGGTACTACACTATCAGCTGGTAGTCTTAAGATGACTGACATCTGCAGGCCTTGTAGAATAGGGCATTGTGAAAGCCAGCAGCAAGTTACGGGCCTAACATGTGTGTAACCATTGCGGGTAGATAGCTCATGAGGACATGTCTGTTGCTTTGCAGGAGTATATGCACACACACACACACACACACACACACACACACACACACACACACACACACACACACACACACACACACACACAGTGGGCTGCAGTAAGATTTGAACCCCTACTTATCTATGCTTATACACTATAGATGGCAGTACTTATTGCATGCACCACAATTTAATTCTGATATAGATTGCAGGCAGAGTACTTGTGCATTACACAAGCTAGGCTTGTATTGAGCAGCATTTGTGGCCTGCAGTGTGATATTGGTTTGTACTGTTATCTGCATCTAGTATCCTTGCAGTGAGATAACTGATGTTATCCTAGCTATGTATGTACAGTTACCAGTATGGCCATATGTGGCTGCTTGCAGTCAGATAGATGACACTTTGGGCATAGACACTGTGCCCTGTCCATACGTGCATCGACACCATTATACATTATACCACCTGCTCACTTGTGTCTGTCTACATGGTGACATCCAGCAGGCATAGGGATCTGTAGGTAAGTGGATTATGTACTGCTGCACCCTTATTTTAGATCTTTTGAGCAACACTATGCTTGTGTGATATCACAGTTAACTCACCATTATTAGGGTATGTTGGACAATGCAGACATCCACCCACATATTTCTGTATATAACAGGGATATATATATATATATATATATATATATATATATATATATATATATATATATATATATATATGTATATGTAGCTGTGTGTGTGTATCATATGTATATGTGTTCTGTAGATATATGAGGGGAGTCTCTGTATCATTTTCATATATATAGCTATATATATCTATTTGACACTTCTTCTTCTTCTTCTTTCGGCTGCTCCCGTTAGGGGTCACCACAGCAGATCAACTTTCTTCCTGTCCTCTGCATCTTGCTCTGTCACACCAACCACCTGCATGTCCTCTCTCACCAAATCCATAAACCTTATCTTAGGCCTCCCTCTTTTCCCTGTTACCTGGCAACTTCATCCTTATCATCTTTTTCCCAATATACTCTGCATCCCTCCTCAGCACATGTCCAAACCAACGTAATATTGCCTCTCTGGCTTTGTCTCCAAACCTTCCAACCTGGGCTTACCCTCTAATATACTTATTCCTAATCCTGTCCATCCTTGTCACACCCAGTGCAAATCTTAACATCTTCAACTCTGCCACGTCAAGCTCTGACATCTGCCTTTTCGTCAATGCCACTGTCTCCAACCCATATAACATAGCTGGTCTCACTACCCTCTTGTAGACCTTCCCTTTCACTCTTACTGGTACTCCTCTGTCACAAATCACTCCTGACACTCTTCTCCACCCACTCCATCCTGCCTGTACTCTCTTCTTCACCTCTCTTTCACACTCACCATTACTCTAAACTGTTGATCCCAAGTACTTAAACTCATCCACCTTCCCCACCTCTACTCCCTGCATCCTCACCATTCCTCTATCCTCCCTCTCATTCACACACATATATTCTGTCTTAGCCTTGATGACCTTTATTCTTCTTCTCTCTAGAGCATATCTCCACCTCTCCAGCATCTCCTCCACCTGTTCCCTACTCTCACTACAGATCACAATGTCATCTGCAAATATCATAGTCCACAGGGACTCCTGTCTGATCTCGTCTGGCAACCTGTCCATCACCAGTGCAAATAAGAAAGGGCTCAGAGCTGATCCTTGATGTAATCCCACCTCCACCTTAAACGCATCCGTCACTCCCACCGCAGACCTCACCGCTGTCACACTACCCTCGTACATATCCTGTACCACTCTTACCTACTTCTCTGACACTCCCGACTTCCTCATACAATACCACAACTCCTCTCTAGGCACCCTGTCATATGCTTTCTCTATATTCACAAAGACACAATGCAACTCCTTCTGACCTTCTCTGTACTTCTCCATCAACACTCTCAGAGCAAACATCACATCTGTAGTGCTCTTTCCTGGCATGAAACCATACTGCTGATTACTAATCATCACCTCCCTCCTTAACCTAGCTTCCACTGCTCTTTCCCATAACTTCATGCTGTGACTGATCAGTTTAATCCCTCTGTAGTTACTACAGCTCTGCACATCACCCTTATTCTTAAAAATCGGTACCAAAACACTTTTTCTCCATTCCTCAGGCATCCTTTCACTTTCCAAGATTTCATTAAACAATCTAGTTAAAAACTCCACAGTTATTTCACCTAAACACCTTCATGCTTCCACAGGTATGTCATCTGGACCAACAGCGTTTCCGTTCTTCATCCTCTTCATAGCTATCCTTACTTCCTCCTTGCTAATCCATTGCACATCAGGATTCATTATCTGCACATCATCCAACCTTCTCTCCCTCTCATTCTCTTCATTCATCAACCCCTCAAAGTACTCTTTCCATCTGCTCAACACAATCTCCTTATAGCGATAGATATACTATGCATGTGAGACAGAGATACTGACAGACAGATATGTATATGTATATGACTAAAGAACTTTTAGTTGTTAAACAGAGAAACAAAAAATCACTAGTAGGCTGAACTGATGTTTAAGCACTTTCATCCTTTATTGATCATTAGGACTTCTTCAGAAACGATAATGTAGTAAAATAAATGGTACACTATTAAATCACTCTAATATAAATATTCAAAAAAATGGAACTGACTATTCATTGGTTATCAGCAGTTATCAGCAGGAAATGACACCTCCAAATTCTGTTCTAGAATAGATACAGTTAAACGGAGCTGTTGATGTTTAAATGAAATTCATAAGTATTAAAAAACAAGTAAAAGACACAAGATTGCTATAAAATGACAAAAATAAAATAAAAATAAATATAAAATGATGTATATGTATATGTCTGTATGTATAAGCATTTATACATAATAGGTCATGTCAATGAAGGGCCAACAGAATTGCACTAATTTTTGTGTCTGTATGTATAAGCATTTATACATAATAGGTCATGTCAGTGAAGTGCCAACATATGTTTGGTCTGTTCCTCACACATTTGTGGTCTTCTGCTGCTTTATTGAATGTTGACATCAATACATTCTACTCACTACAGACAAACAACTGTGTGTCAGACTTTGTATCCATCAGAATATGTGTACTACATAAGCACCTTTACTTCCAGCAAGGCTTAGGTGACCAATATTTAAACTCTGTCCAAGGTTTAGGTGACCAATATTTAAACTCTGTCCCTATGTTTGGGCCTTTGTCCCCCCATCTTTCTGGCTTTGCCAGATTTCTTGCACTAATAGGTTGGGAGGTATGACATTCTGTGAAAACAACAACATACTGCTACCTCACGTGCAAAAGTGAGTAATTTCAGATTAGAACCATCAATATCTTCACCAATGCAAGTTTCCCTAGTATACTGAGACACACAGTTCACTAGACAGAGAGGGGTCATCCATCACACAGTCATATATACATTGTTATCCTGCATGAAGAGAGATACGATGTGTAAGTGCTAACTGTGTTGCAGCCCTGAGATTGCCTGGTCCAATGCTACACCATAGCTGATTTTTTGTTAAAGCGGTTATTTGAGTACACCACTGTTTTGCGGTGGAGGAACAACAGCACATAATCAGCTTGAGTAGACAGAAGTTCAACTATCATGTGTGACCACTGTTTAACATCACCCTTGCCTGATGCTGTGAATTTTCCAATCATGATATCTAGTGAATATTAAGGAACAAATACAACTGGACTGGGGATCAGTTGTCCCATGTGGATGTTAACTCTGACCAAATAGCCCACTATATTTTCTTGCATAAAAGCAGCAGATCCATACATATGATATCATATTATAGTAATCCTTACACTTAGTGTGTAGGTTAGAGACTTACCTTGCGAATGCAGCAGTGGACAAACATGTAGTTCAGGGTTGACTCTGTGTGATGCAAGTGGTACACAGCCAATGCATGGATAGGTACAAGTTGTGTGGGTTGGCTGACATCAGCTATTTTATTACATGTATGTGAGTGGGAGTAAGGTGTCAGTCCCTGGGGCCCTAGGTTGTCAGTGTATGTGCTGTGTCTTGTCTCTTAGCCAATGGCAGGGCATACTGGGCATGCCTATGTCTGCCTACAGGGACATCATCAGGGCAGTCATCCTCCAAGTCCTCCTGTAAGTGTGACTGTGGTGACCTAGGCACTGGTGGGGGGATGTGCATCCCTTCCCTATGCTGATCGTGCAGCAGCTGCTTTTGCAGTTTCATATTGTGTAGCATGGCACATACTGTGAATATATGTGCACATGTGTCTGGAGAGTACTGCAGGGCTCTACCAGATATATCAAGGCACTGGAACCATGAATTTAACAACCCAAACACATGTTCTATGATGTTCCTAGTTTGTGCATATGCCTCATTATGGCACTCTTTCATGGGTGTGTGTGCATTTTTGATGGGTGTTATCATCCACAGTTCCAGTGCATAGCCAGCATCCCCCACTAAATGGTCATGCGGGTTGTCCCCCCTAGCAAACATCTGGTACAGCTGTGATGTATGCCAGATATGGGAGTCATGATATCTGCTAGGCATGCCAGCAAACATTTTCATGATAATGCCCTGGGCATTGCACATGACCTGGCAGTTGATGGAGTGGTACCCCTTGTAGTTGATGTAGATTCTACCCTCCTCACCGGGTGGTGCCTTAATGTGCACATGAGTGCAATCTGTGGCACCTAGTACCTCAGGGTAGTGTGCTACATGCTGGAAGAGTTGCATATTAATAGCCCTCATCTCAGGGGTGAGGGGAAAATAAATGTGCTCACTAGCATGTGGGGACATGGCATCCAGGTAATGGTGGAGTACCCCAGATGCTGATGCCTGTGAGATCCTCATCCTGTCCCCAGCTGGTGTTTGGAAGGTACCTGTGGCTTTTATCCTAAGGCTATACATACCTTTTTTCCACTGCGATGGGTTCTCCTCTGTTGGCTCTGGGCCTGAGTTGAGGGAGGCAGAGCTCAGTGAGTTCTTGTAATATGTCATTGTCCACCCTGTAGCACTCTACAATCTCCAGCTCATGTAGATCCTGGAAGATTACCCTGGGCCTGAACACTCTCCTCCTTCTCTGCCTAGGTCTATTATCAGCAGCATCAGCAGCATCAGTAGAAGCAGCATTGACTTCCGCGTCTAACACATACAAATGTAGTAGACCTAGCATTCTTTCAGTTAAAATTCCCAAGTCTGTACTTCAGTGGTGCAGAGTGTGGGGGACAAATCAAATTGTAGGGTGTATGCATACTTTATAGTGCTCTACTGTAGGGGCTGCCTGTGTGTTTGGCTACCTGTGATGTGTTGCACCTACCTAATGTATCATTGACATCATTTAATGGCCCTAGTTGAAGTTAAGCAAGGACCAACATTAATACATCATTGGCCTTTTAGATATTCTGAGCACTGAAAAGCACCATGCAAACACTTGTCCCATAGGTAAACACTGCTTAGCAGTCAGTGCACACACCCCCAAACTTCCATGCTCAGCACAGCGGCACAGGGTTGCCACCTTTTCAGCGGGTCAAAGTGGGACATGGGGGTGTGGCCAATATGACACTGGCCACACCCTCTACCATGACATCACCACAGGAGCGGTGAAGGAGATGCTGTTATGGGTAAGACGGATGGCTGCTGGAGTGGCTAGCTAGCTGGCTAGCTGGCTGCTGGAGTGGCTGGTTGGCTGGCTGCTGAAGTGGCTAACTGGCTGGCTGCTGGAGTGGCTAGATGATTGGCTGGCCAGTTGCTGGAGTGGCTAGTTGGTTGTTTGGAGTAGCAGCTGGATGGATGAATGACTGGATAGATGGCTGGATGAATGGATGGATGGATGGATGGATGGATGGATGGATGGATGGATGGATGGATGGATGAATGGATGGATGGATGGATGGCTGCATGAATGGATGGCTGGCTGCATGCATGGATGGCTGGCTGGTTGAATGAATGGATGGCTGGCTGGCTGGACGAATGGCTGGCTGGCTGCATGAAGGGATGCATGGCTGACTGGCTGGCTGCATGAATGGATGGCTGGCTGGCTGGTTGGAAGAATGGCTGGCTGGCTGGGTGGAAGAATGACTGGCTGGCTGAATGGATGGGTGGCTGACTGGTTGGCTGCATGAATGACTGGCTGGTTGAATGAATGGATGGCTGGCTGGTTGAATGAATGGATGGCTGGCTGGTTGAATGAATGGATGGATGGCTGTATGAATGGATGGATGGCTGACTGACTGGCTCGTTAGAAAAAAAAAGTCTTGGTTTTTTTTTTTTTTTTTTTTTTTTTAGCGGTCTTTGCAGGGCTCTTCCTGCCCCAATCCCCACCCCTTTCATGAATTGCAGCCAATTGCTGCATGAATTACAGCACCCGGACCTAACAGGCAGCAGCTTTTCCTGCAGGTCTGGGTTGGTGATGTAACTGAATTGCTGTGGAAAAGCCGGAAGTAATTGTGGCTTTTCCATGGTAATTCAGTGCGATTGAAAAGCGGGACTTTCAAGTCCCACTACTTTCCACAGCAGGCAATGGGATGAGGCAGGTCAACCCATGAGTGTCCCGCTGACAATGGGACGGGTGGCAACCTTACAGCAGCAGGCCATGCAAACATGCAGAAACACATGCCCCATAGGTAAACAAAGCTTAGACGTCAGTGCACACACATTCCCAGACTTCCACTCTCAGCATGGCGGTGTGCATCGTAAACAGGCGTAGCTATGCTCCAATCAGCTTAGACAATATTGGACACACCCTCTCTTGATGTCAGCTATATCCTCTGTGGATACCAACATGGTTGTCTGCCTATATAGAGGGGATATGCAGACATGGTTTCTCCATTATGCTATTCAGTATCTCCACCTCATTTACATAGGGATCTGTGCAGACAACCTGGATACTACACACTTCCAAGCCCCTCCTCGTTAACAGCAACAACAGTGCACCACTGTAGATACTACACACAGAGTTTTGCAACACATTTCTGTCTCATGCTATAAATATTTGATTTTTCCAGGTTTTTTTTTTTTAATAAGGCATATTTGTGCACTGTGCAAACATGCTAAGATTATTAAAAAATAATTTATTTTAATATATTTGCTGTAATTTTTGGAATATGAAGTGGATAGTTTTGCTCATATGTGTGTATGCTATGTCATTTCTGTGTATCTACCTACATTTTTACAACCCCTTTTGTTTGTCTGCAGTCCTGTACACAGAATATTTCCATGTACACTATGGACACTGACACGGAGTCTACAGAGCTGTCTGTCTGCTTGCTGGATCACTCTACCTGCCTCATTTGCATGGGATTCACCTGCTTATGAGGTGATTTGCATGCCACAGAAGTTCCTGTGTTGGCACGCTCATGTGAGTC
This sequence comes from Protopterus annectens, assembly GCF_019279795.1. Classification (NCBI taxonomy): domain Eukaryota; kingdom Metazoa; phylum Chordata; order Ceratodontiformes; family Protopteridae; genus Protopterus; species Protopterus annectens. Next base: position 1,957,908,646 of record NC_056735.1, read on the forward strand.
ACTCAGCAGCGCCTAATGAATCTAAAATTGTTAGCCCTCATGTTGGCAGCGTGCCATGATGCCTACATGGTAAAAAAGCATGTAGGCTTTATTAAATCCCCCCATCTATAATTAATGCAATTTGTCTGATTTTAGTGGAACTCTACTTAGAAATATTGAAAATGTTAAACAGTGCTAATGCCACTACTGGCATTAGTGCAGAATCCACTGTTGGTGCTTGTAAGGTGGGGCAGTTGGTCTGCAGTGTGGTACAGGATATGTTTGCATTCTTGAAAGTTTAACCAATATATTTAAATCAGTTTCTCATTCTTCCTGTGTAATAGTTTCACACATTTTCTTTTTAATAATCAAATGATAGTAACTATCTAATGTCCCCCTCTTTAGTCATGATACATAATACTTTATCAAAAAATAAAATGAATTGCAACTCTATTCATTCCACTGAATATGTAGTTTGCCTAACTTACTACAGACACAAAAAAATCATCTTAAATTTCTGCCCGAGCTTGTAGAAGCAGCTTACTGAATGAACAGTAAGCAACAGAGGGAGGCATTTCTCATCCACATAATATGCTGCAACTAAAAATGTAATTAGTTTTATATGTTTATTAGGGGAATATGTTCTAGAATAATTGTCATTAATATGCTTTATTATTAACATAGTTTTCCTTTTACAGTCCAAATAAGAGCTTTACATTGAGAAACTAATAATCATGAAGGTTTTGAGAACTCAAATCTGACCTCATATCGACTGACACAAGGGAGTTACATAGCAGTCATAATGATTTTCTTACTGTGTGATGCAGTTAGAAGGAAAACTGATAGCTTAACAGTAAAGCTCTCCACACTGTTTTATCCAAGTGAATTTCTTTATTGTTTTAACCATGATTTGTGCTTAATTGTCAGCATTTTAATTGAAGTATAAAAAATGTATACCATCAGATGAAGTTTCAGGCATAGTAATATGCTTATTCTTTGCAATATGGTTGCTGTTTGAAACTATATCTTTACACATTATTAGCAACAGTACTTGCGTAGTGCCAACGGATCCAAAATATACAAATGAAACTTTTTATCAAAGCAGTTCTGTAAACATTTTTAAACTACTATCCTACTATTGGGTTGGCAATGGCTGGTTAATATCAGATGACGAAGATCAAAGAATGTGTAAGAATATGCACTACATCTGAAAGTTCACTACCTGCTTCAAAAATAGTCATAAATGTAATTGCATACGTTACATTAAGACGCATTATTACATCATGTTAATCATTCCTCACACAGTGGAATATTTTATCATCCTCTCCTTTGCTATCAGTATGTATTCATTCAGTAATATCCACTGCCACTCAAGGAACTTACATTAGTCTCACAAGAGCTCATCTTGGTTATGTTCCATTAGTATTGCAAAGGGATGATGGCACATTTACAACCAGCACAGATCATTTCATTACAATTAGATATTATTTTTCCAGTGCTCCTTTTCTAAATAATGATTTAGCTTCTTATGATTTATTCAGCTAGTCATATTTTTTTATTATTTTCAGTTTTTTTGTAAACAATATTTAACATTTAACTATCATTTGCTCAACCTTTTCTCATCTGATAGTCTATATACATATTTTCGAAGAGGACCATTGCTGCCTTTAGGACTAAACCTTCAGTGTCATCATCACAATAATTGATAATTTTGGCTGTTCAAGTCAACTATTTGTAAAAGATTTTCATAAAAAGTACATACTTTTCACGGGTTTAATACACTTTGCTTAACTGTGAGCTGTACAAAAACTTCAAGACTAGTAGCAGATCTCAATAGGTAAATGCTTCCGAACATTCCTTTCAGACAGAAAATATATGGAAAAAAATGAAAAAAAATGTCAGGTATGAAACCAATGTTAGAAGGATATTTAGAAGAGCTTCAGAGTCTGGTTATTTGTAAAAAATGTTTATTCAACATTTCTGCATAGCTTATGAAGATGGCGGCCATGGTGGTGCAGTGGTTAGCATTACCACCTCACAGCAAGAGGTTCTCTGGTTCGATCCTTGGCTGGGGTGCCTTCTGTGCAGAGTCTGCATGCCCTCCCTGTGGTCGTGTGGGTTTCCTCCAGGTGCTCCAGTTTCCTCCAACATCCCAAAGACATGCTGTAGGTGGATTGTACACTCTAAATTGGCCCTAGGTGTGAGTGTGTGCATGTGTGTGTGCCTTCTGTGGAAGGTTGGGCACGGGGCTGGCAACTTGACACTGTAAAACTCCACTGCCAATCATGAGCGGACAAGGTGATCCGCTGTGGCAACCCCTAACCGGGAAAAGCCGAAAGAAGAAGACTGTTGGAAAAATGCATGTAGTAATTCATACAAATTAATTGAGCCTCAACTGCAATATAGTAGTTTATGTCTGAATAAAAGGAACCAACAAAGATACTGCTGATGAAAACACAAAAGAGCAAAATTTCAACTTCTTTACCATTCTGCCAAATGCGTCAGACTACAAGAGGGCTTCAGAGGATTGAAATGCGTCATATCACTGAATGCAACCTATATTGTTTTGCTAGGATGTAACCATACATTTCAACGTTTCTGCATTTCAGAAAAAAATAGGGAAAGGAATATTACAAAGCTGTAGTTAGATCACCATCACTAATTTCATACCTGAGGAGGAATCTCTTTATCAGATTAACTACCATATGGGAATTCCTGTTTGAAATGGTGAAACTAATAAAGACATGTTGCAATAAGGGAAGAAAAATGTTTCTTTACCAAAGATGTGGATATTATAAATGTATTGGAGTGGAACCACAATGACTATGTTTAGTGCTTAACATGTATGTTTTTAAAAACAGTGATATTGTAAAGGATAATTCCGTCAAGCTTGAATCCAAACAACCTGTTCATAGAAAGGAGAATAAGGTGCACAGGGTCAAGAAGACAGAGCAAGGATATAAATAATACATAGAACGGATTGAGGAATGGCCTGTCTGATGGGAGATCCAGCAAGGAGGAGGTTGTCTGTGAATGAAAGATAAGCCAGTTTTCAAGGGGGTATGACAAATTGGTATATTCCTCTTCTATCTTGGTTGTAAAAACATTACTTTATCTAGCATATATTAATGTTCATCTAGAGGCAGTGATAAAAAAAATCAAGATCAAATTTAGCCACTACCAGAGGTAGACATTGAGTGCAAGACTTCCAAATTTAAGTGTGATAATAACCTAGACTGACACTTCAAATCTATAACTGAGATGACATAGGCACCTCAATGATGCATGCAACTTCATGGGATATCCTTAGCTGCTACGAATGTCTCAGACCATAGATCTCCACATAAAATATTAAAGCAATAATTCTCAATGTTCATCTAAAGCTGGACTCACATTTTGGTGAAAAGGCTTAAGCAATACTGCCTGATCTATAGGAAAAGGAAAAAAAAAAAGAAAGAATGAAAGAAAGAAAGCTAAATGTTGTTGAAAACATTTTTTTTTCAAACTGACTACCAGACGTTTTCTAGAAAATTGATTTAATCAGAAAACATTGTTTATCAAGAATTAGAAAAGGATTTGAAAAAAATGGTAACTACACAGAAAAACCTCAATAAAAAAAGTTTGTGTAAAGGAGAAGTAGCAAATAAGCAAATACAGATTTAAGGTATACCCTGTATAACTTGCTACCCTCTGCAACAAAATAAAGGTTAACCATGTATGTACTTTTTAAAAAGTTTTTGTTTTTATATATATTTAGAAAACACTTCAGAAGAACTTACGATTCACATAATTTTCTGTAAATTCTATGCCACAGCATGCAGTTTTACTCCAATATTTAAATATTTGTGGAACTTTATTTCTCTCTATGTCTGTTGACCATGGTGCCCTTCTTGCTGCAGTCATGTTAATGTGATCCCTAATCGGCAGGCTAAGAGCCACTTGTGAGGATGGATTTTATCCTGACAGCTATCAGGGAATTGTATTCTTTGTTTTTTTTAGGAAACATTTCACCTGACATCTTCCAAAAGTAGTAAGAAGTTCAAGTGGTTAGGAACTCAACCAGATGAAAAATTATTTGATTTTTGCATGACAAGTTAACTAAGCCCTCAAGCCTATATAAACCAAACCTATATTAAAAAATAATATTGTACCAACATGGATTTCCTATAGAAAACAATGATCCTGGAGTTCAAAACTGGTGAGTTGAACTTGACCAGATGGAACATTTTCCAGTTTACAATAGATAACGTTTTGGGAAGCTGCATTGCTCCCTGCAGCTGCACAATCCTACACAAATATAATGAAAACTACCATGGTTTGGTTAAAATGAGTAAATGTCTCCACCCCATACACTTCATGCTGTGTACTTGCCTCACTCAGTCTTTGGTAGATACATGCAGTACAGAAGGCTGGGCTAGCTTTCTACCTCTTTTTATCTCCCCAGTTGTCTAGCTACCTGGGTTGCTGAGCACTGCTACAGTGTCTTAAAAATAAGCAGAACTTTATTACTATGTACCAGTGAGCCATACTGAAAATAAAAAAAAGATAATAACACAATATGCATTATCTTTGGGCTGGGAGTATGTCCAAATATTAATAGTAAAGAAAAAAAAAAATTCAGCAAAATTCAATAAACTCCATGTAGGCTTTGCGGGAATACAAACATGGAGTTTACATGTTTGCGCAATGAACAGTAGTGCTAATTATATATTCATGCCAACCAACCACTGTGTTAAAATGTAAACAAGTGTGGTTTCATGGCAGACAAAAGTGTTGGCGGCCAGAAAAATACGTAGTGCTATACAGATAGCGAATCTGTTTCCCTTAAAGCAATCTAGGATAATGGGATTGAGTGGAATGCCACAATGATTACCAGGATTTATCATATAGTAATTTCTATGTTCCAAAGACAGTACAGGACAAAGTATACAGTGAAGAGTAGTGTGAAAACCCATTCAAGCCATTCTGTACAAAAGTTGATTAAATAATCTGTAAGGGTACATAGACTGCCATTTAAAATAAACAGTGAGGCAAAGTGTTTGTATTTCATAAGGGCACTCAGATGGATTGTAGGACAGAACACAGGGAAAGAGGACAGGTGAAACACTGTAAATGCAGTCATAGCAGGAACACTAACTACATAACGTGGTACAGTACAGACTTCACAGTAAAAATGTATATTATGTGACTGTCAGACAAGGTGACGTAACAATGGAGAAGTCTTTGTGAGATAAGCATCCTGACAAGAACAATGGAGATGACATCTATCAGGGATGTAATATACAACTGGAGTTTGGTGCATATTGTGAAGCTTTTCAAACTGATATTCCTGAATATTTATGTAATGTCAGAAAAGGTCTGCAAAAGATGGAACACAGTTACAGGCCCATGGACAACAGTAAAAAAGGTATGCGCAATCATGAACAATATCAGACTAATACCAACAGTAATACCATGTCTCTGACACAATGTATGTGTTTTTGAGTGATCATAGATGGTTCTGCACAAACACACTTGCATAAATATTATGATATGTCAGCAATCTATGAGGGTAATCAAGCACACTTTTTGACACTGCAACATCTGCTGGAGGTGTTAGGAGCGACACTGCTATACCTGTATGTGACATTATGATAATTCCAGGCTAGTTCACTGGTGTGCATGGCATATATATGGCATAATCCACAGTGTCATGAATGTAACCCATGCCATCAATTTTGTCAAACAGCTATGTATGTAGTGGTTACATCACCAGAACAGGTATCACACATCGAACTGGTGTAACAGCTTGATGGGTGTTCCACACTATTAGACAGAAATGTTTACGCAACAAAAATAATAATTAGGTACAACCAATAATATATGTGGCAGCTCAGTGTGGCAAAGGTGTTACACTTCAGTTTCATATCACTGGATAATGTGTAGGGCTGTACATGGGAAAAGGATGCATTCTACTCAGTTATTGGTGTGATAAACGCTGTGATCTATGAAGGTATTAAGGCCTTTGATGTGGATGTCCTGCACATACTCAGTAGTTGGGTAACATACAAGGGGAGTACTCACCACTGAGGCCACATGCTGGTGGATGTTCCACATACCATCTACCTCAGGACACAGGTCACATACCAATTGGTCTGCTTATAGGGTGTGATGTCTACATTATCCTGCATTTGTGTGTTTGTTTTCATAACTTAAGAATCTCCCTATGTTTTTGCTTCATCTAATGTGTTGTCATGGCTGCAGCTACAATTTTTGCTGTGTATTGATACTGTCTGTATTATACTAATATCACAGTCGGAGTCAATTATTGTTCACAATCTGTAGTCCTCAAAATATTTGGACACAGGATGTGTATGTCAATTTTGGCATCTGTGACATAAATAATGGACAGGAAAGGGCCTAGCACACAGCCCTAATATATGGAACTGATCACTGGATCAGGGATATACAACACTTTACACATTTCAACATATTTAGATGCCATATATGTGATTCAGTGGTCTACCCACTTGGTGATATAGCTGTTTATGGCCATATCTGACAGTGATAAGTGAATACCTCAGTGTTAATTTGTGTCAAATGCCTTGGCCTGGTCAAGCTCCACAGGATGATAGTGTTCTCATCATGTGTGCCCGCAATGACCTCTGTCAGGACATCTAACAGATGTAAATGTGAGGAATTTAGCATTAACAACTCACACATAACTGTTGCACAGCCTGGATATTAGAAAAGTCAATATAGAAAAGGTACATGATTTCTCACCAAGAAAATACAGGCCCTGAAAACCATGTCAAGACATATGCGGATAGCCTGAAAGCCCTGTCAGTGTAATTTGTATCATACAGGATAAGCTAACTTGTGCAGTCTTTGACCTGGCTCTCATGGGATTACTGCACATTTGCAAATCGGCTATAGCTGATGATATCAGCAGTGTTTGGTGAGGAGTAAATGGTAATAGTGTCCCACATGCTGGTGTAAAATACTCTCTCTAATGTCTAGCAAGTGCACACACACACACTCACACACACACACACACACACACACACACACACACACACACACACACACACACACACACACACACACACACACACACACCCCAGTTGACTGCAGTAAGAACAGAGCCCCTACCTATCTAAGTACTCCGAAGTCTGGATTTAAGACAAGCACCACAGCTTAAGTCTGATTTGAAGAGTGTCCAACAACACTTTATAGCTGATGACATCAGCAGTGTCTGGTGAGGAAAAAATGGTAAAAGCAATGTCCCACATGCTGGTGTAAAATGTTCTCTCAAATGACAAACAAGTGCACAATCACAAACCCCAGTTGACTGCAGTGAGAACAGAACCCCTACCTATCAAAGGACACAGACTGGAGAACTGAGTACTTTAAGTAAGTGCCACAAGTCTGATTTTTAAAAGGCTGCAGGGCAACTTATAGTGGATGACATCGGCAGTGGATGTTGGGGTGAAGATGTTGGAAGCCAGCATAAAAAGGATATGTAGGCATGTGCAAGTTTCAAACAATTGGCAATCCATGGGATGGGAGTGGTAACTGCAGGATACACTCTTATGTTCTTCTGACTACATAGACGCACATACACCTCCCAGGTGACTGCAGTGAGAATAGAACCCCTACCTAGCTAACTACACAGACTAGAGAACTCAGTAATTTACACAAAAACTATGACAACAGTCTGACTTTTTCAAGGCTGCAGGACAACTTAAAGTGCATGACATCAGCACTGGATGTTGGAGAGAAGATGCTGGGGGTTTTGCATGACATGGATGTATAGGCATGTTCAGCTATCAAGATATTTCAAATTCTGCATGTTACCAGATTGATGAGTTTGCAATATGTAGTATTTGGTGGTTATGTTCCAATGTTCAGGTATACTTTCTGAGACAGCTTTACAAACTATATGCAAACAGGTGTCCAAATTGCTAGAAGTATTTGAAAATATGTATATGTATCATCATTCTAAAGATGTGCATGGTATATGACACAACATTTGTTATTATTTTTTGTAGTGTAGTTGATATATTTGTGAAGAAGCATTGGGAGACTAGGGTTTGAGTACATGGGGAGGTAACAGATGGCTGCATTGTAATTATATGACATTGTCCTAGATAAAGCCTTCATTTATTTTCTGTTCCCACATGTAGTTTCATGTCATGAACAGTAAATAGTAAACAAAAGTGATACCTGCTATTGTCAACTTTGCATAAAGCACTGCCATGCAGCTGGTTTGCATGAGTTGGCAAAATGTTTTTGCAACGAGATAAACATTTCTACTGCTTTCCCGGTTTGTGTGTAGTTAAGCAGTGTGCAAATGTGAGTCTTATTGCTAAAATCATTAGAGTTAGTTTTGAGTGGATGAAGCACACATCTTGCTTAGCTGACTCTGTGGCAGCAGGTGTAAATGCATTGGCACATTTTTTTTCAGCCCAGATGATAGAAGGTTTGAATTCATTTATAAGTAATACTTTTAAATAAGTATTGATAATGCAGTAAAATTTTACTTTAGTCTACCTTCACTATGTGTTAGTGTATTTTAATGTAGCACAGTATGTTTAAGTGGCATTGCACTGAGGTAACCAAACCAAGAAAAAGCCATTCACTGTTGCTTGGCATTGATGTGCAATCTCAAATTCTGTGTAAATATAGAGCCCAAAAAGTAAAGGGCTCCATTGTTTTTTTTTTTTTTGGTACTTATGTATGTTATGTGTGATTCTATTTTTTGAACAGATTGTAGGTGTTAAAATGGGGTAGCTAGGAAAGTCTTGAAATGGGGGCAAGCAGGGGTAAGCACAAAGGGAAAGCAATATATAGAAATGTGCAAGATAGAAGTAGGAAATAACCATAGCTATCCATTTTTATCAATAGGGTAAATTGAGAGTATGTACAGAATATTAGCTGAATTTGGACTGTCACATCCACAAAGAGGGGTGACAACAATGGAGACATGTTGTATAGCCAAACGGACCAAATCAAGTGTGCCAAGAAGACATGTGTGCAGAATGGAGAGCTATGTATGGGACAATATTTTTTGTGGGACAGGAGCACATTTTTTAGCTTCAGTAAAAGAGAAATGGTAGGTAAGGGACATCTGTATTTCTGGGTCAGGTAAGTAGGTTAGGTGGTGAAGCAAATGCAAACATGACAAACAAGACAAGACACACAGACAGTGATGAACTTAAAAGGTTGAGGGACACCATGATTGGAGTGAGGGAGGGGACAACGCAAGCTCATGCCTGTCAAATATGGGGACAGTGAGAATCTAATCCTCACCTGCAGGACTGTTATCACTGTTCTCTTAGTCCACTAGCTGCTGGAGTACTTAATGTCTTCTCTCCCTATGGACACTGAGGGAGAGCAACCTCTCCATCTGGCATACGAGTACACCACTGATGCAGTGCATGGCCCTACACACCAACCCTGCCATCTCCTGGACGGTGATGAAATCCCCACCTCTGCTAGTACTCCCAGAGGGTACCACAGCACCAGCTGCCAGGGAAATGCTACCTGAGGGTGCAGTTAGTGCAGGGGCAGCAGAGGCAGTACTGCCAAGCTTGTTCTCAGATGTACTAGGCATTGGTGCTTGAGTCAGTGGAGTAGGGGGAGGCTGACTCACTGGGGTTTGTCTACCTTGCTATGCTGTGAAGCATTTAGTGATTTGGTACAGATGTCTGACATGGAGACATTTTGATGACACCTAATAGAAAATACAAAAAAGAGATAAAGGCTGGGGAGTGAGAAAACAAGGAGATAAAATTAATACCATCATATTTATCTGAAGCATTACATTTAAGTATATGTCCTAATAAATACAAACTATAATTACAGATTGCTCAAAGTATTCCTTACAATGTGCATATATTGTACATATGCTTGGTCCAACTATACAGATTACAGTTAATAGCAGGGCCTTTAAGCCACTTGGGTGGAGTTTAATTTATGTAATATTATTAAATAAATGCAGTATTTAAAGTTGTTACTCATGGTATTTGAACCTACATCCTCTGACTGCAGTTTTACCCTCGACTCCTAAAGTTGGTTTGCACTCCTAACTGCACATTTACTTTTACAGTTAGGATATGCATGCTCACTTTGCTACTGCTGTATAGAAAATAGCCAAAAAATCTTTAACTTTTAAAGCTACAATAATATGTCTCTTGTGCTGCATACATACAACTTGCTTCCCTCAATCTCTCCTTACAATCAGTGTGCACCTTCCAATTCAACTCAATTTCAGGATTAGCTGTGAAAAGAAAAGAAAAGAAAAGCATTATGCATACAAGTCTTGCCTATATTTATCTTTCTGTATATTATAAATTCTCATTATTAGCATACTTACTTAAATGTGGGATGTAGCTGGTTTGAAACTCATTCACCAATGGTTGAGTGCATATCTCTTGCACCTTTTTGTGTCACTGAAAGGGTGGCTACACTGTTTTCCAGTGTGTGGGATGCCACTTTCACTGGATACAGCCTTGGCCAGACTATTCCAAGCCTCAAAGTTGTACTGGGAGCCAGAATAGTCCCCCTGTAGAAGCCTTTAACTGTAGTGATTTACCAAGTGTCCAATAAATATCCTGGACTCCTGAACACCCCACCTCTGCTCTCTAAATTGAACATCTTCCCCTCTAAGGACAGACATGTCTAATCCCAAAAGTAGAGCAATGTCAAATGCTGGTTTCCAGCCAATTTTTATTGCATTTACTGGCAGTGTGCAAACATTAGAAATGATGCCAGCCATGTTTGTTTGCCAAGCAGGGAGGAAAGCTATTTTTGAAACTGAAAGGTTAATCTGACACTACACATTAATTTGAGGGGTGTCTGCTGCTGTAACTGTTAGGTGATATAATTTTGCAGACATGCACTGGGGCAAATATTTCATGACCTGACACATTTTGGTTTGGCTTTATACACTGATAAAATTGATTTTACAGTGTGGGATTCAAACCTATTCATAAAGGACAAAACATTTTTTTCACAGTGGTGATTTTCTATCTTTGCCACAGAAGAAATGCTTCTGAGACATAGTAATGAATCATTTATGCATACAGATGATAGTTTGAGGTGTTAATAATGTATGTGTGTGACCTAACAAGGTCCTTATATATAGATTCATTTATGTATGTGTCTTATTTAAGTGTTAAGGCTATTCATGTCCAGATAGCAGAATTATACTTACAGAACTATAGTAGACAGTATACACTTAGTCATACAGTCTGAAAACACATAAATATAATTGATATTATCTCCACTGCCTAAAGTATTATAAGTGAGATTGAATATTCTGTGAAAGGGAGCAATAGATAAAATGTCTGGAATACCCTGTATTAGAACCCAGAATCATTTGTATGACAGACCTACGCTTACACCTGTTGCCACAAGAATGTCAAAATAACACTTGTACATTTGTGTTCATTACTATAAACTGGACAGTCACAACAGTTAAAATATGTTGCACTTCCAGTATTAGAACGCAGGACCATCTGTAATACAGCCCTACACTTACATCTGCTGCCACAGGAATAGTTAAATGACAGTTGCATAATTCCCTATTCATTCTTAAGTTCTGTTTGTTAACCACCATGCAACGCTGCTTAGCAAGTCTGCACGGTGACCGGTAGAATTAATAGAATGTATCTGTTTTAAATTGTTGACTATCTGCTTCCAGTCTGCAGGAGTTTGATGGCTGCAGGTGTTGGGGAGGCTTGCTAACCACTGTGCAACATCGCATAGTGGCCTTGCACAGTGGAAAGCAAAAACTGTAACAATGTATCCTTTTTTACCTTTATACTGTCTACATCATGTCGGCAGGTGTTCTCGCTGCTTCCTGTGTGGGCTACTAGTCCAGGTTTGCACAATTAAACTTGACATTAATTCTTTTTCTCCATTTCATTTGTTTGTTCTAATCCGTGCAGCATGCAAATACTGTCATTTTTAAAATAAAATAAATGTAAAATTAGTTGAAATGTAGAAGAGAAATCTATGAAATAAACACTACGAAATATCTGTTGGTACACATGAAATATTTTTACACAGGTCTGGATATAAACTCTAATGCCAATGAACCTTCAAAATTCAGCAAGGTTGTATTATCCCTCTTTGCCACACAAACAGCTAGCAGCAGCGAAATGAAATAATTTTGCATACAACCAACTGCAACATCATCCAGAGTACAAAATAATATAACAGTTGTTTGTACATGTATTCATTTCAGATGTAGTGCACTGAGTGATCACATAGCCATTTAGGACTATTGCTTGCAAAAATGCAGCTGTGTCTTATCTGTCTCTGTTTACTGCACATTCTTGTGTTACTTGACCAGGAATCTGAGACATGCAGTCTATAAGGTATTCTGTCTCATTGTCTCTAAAATGTGTGAGGATATTAAATAGCAATAATAGACAGTTGTCAACAACTGAAGGGGAGTTTGGGTGTTACTGAACAGAAAATGTGAAATGTGTTCTGCTTGCTTACATTTAAAACCTTGATACAATTACTTCTACACTTTGTAAGTCTAATCTGGCTGACCCACCCACTGGAGGTATGAAAGTCTGAATTGCTGTTGTATTTTCCTTCTTCCTACCAGTAATCATTCACAATTGCAATCCATTATCAACAAACACTGAGGGAGTGCTGGCACTATGTTTACATCTGATACATATTGTGAAGTAGTTGGAATTAAGAAATTCTAATGAGTTCACACCTCTTTTGCATCTTTACCATGCTCACAGCCCTGACTCTCCACCATTAAAAGGGAACCATGCAACTAGGTAACCTGAAAGTGGGAAGACTTGTTTATGTGGATAACACAGAAGAGGATATTACTTTGAGATATAGCTGCACAGAAGACTACTGACCATGATAAGGTATTCTTGCATTTTTCAGCTATATACTGCATATACTGCATATGCTCAAATGTCATTAAGAAAAATCCGTTAATATATATATATATATATATATATATATATATATATATATATATATATATATATATATATATATATATATGTATACACACACACACACACACACACACACATATATATATAATTTATATATATATATATATATATATATATATATATATATATATCTGAATTAGTAAATGCTACTTGTATCCATATGCATTTCTTAGAAGGGTACTGATGGCATGTACATGTTTGTCAGACCATTTCACTTTCTCAGAGGCACAGCCTTACCAACTGTCATCACAAGTGATAATGCTACAACTGTTTTTTCTCTGCACACTCTTCTATTGTTATTTACATAAAATGTAACTGTCCTATATTGTCAATGACACTAGGGTGTTAGCCTTCAAGGATGGACCATACACACCTCTAGGGGAATGCTGGCCACAAGTAGGTATGACTGGCAGTAGCTTAACATGGAATGTATTGTATTAATGGTTATTGTATTAAATCTGTACACATGTTTCAGGGAAAGTTTATTTGATAGCACTTTCAGCATTTCACTGATGGTCTGTTAGCAAAATGTCTCATTTGCCTGTTCTTTTGAGTGTGGGGCAGAAAAGTTGCATTTCTGTTTTGGCACAAGCAAGAGTTCTGCTATTGTTACTCTCCTTGTTTTGGATCCAGCATTGCTTTGTGTGCAATTGTAATAAGTTAGAGTCACATAATTCCTATTTTTTTATTGTTTGAATATCTTGACTGTTTATGTTTCTCAAGTGGGTAATAGTGAAATGCTATCTTTTATGTGTTATATCAAAACAGGACTATTAGTTATATAATACTTATGTGTATTATCCTTCTATTGTGTTTTAGTTCACCTAAGACTATGGCACCCAGGAGTTCCCAGCCCTAAAACCTCCATTCAGTAACCGTGAGAATGAGGTGACTGTGGAAACTGTTAGGTGACATAGTGCCTTTCTGATTGAGAGGAAACCTGGAAATATGTCAGGCAGAATGAACATTTGGCAGCAGATAGTTGCTGATGTGAACGCAGTAGTCTGTGACAGCAGGACATATGATTAGGTGTGCCATATGGCCACTGACATGATTTCATCTGCATGGAGGAGAGCAGCTGCAGCTGCCTGTGAACAGATGGATACTGGGGGGGGGGGGGGCTGCTACAGAGCCACTGCTAACAGTGAATGAAGAGTTTTTGTCTACTGTCAGGGATTCATACAGCCCAATGGAAAGTGCACAACAGCATATCATTGATGTTGGTGCTACTGTTTCAAGGAGAACAAGTATGTCCCAGGAGGAGCTTCCAGGTAGCCTTATCTATCTCAATTGTGAAATACTTCTTGTTTAGTAAAATATTGTCAGCAATACTTTATTTCTGGTTAACATTAAATTTGTTTGGGGGGATAATTGTAGATTAATATAGTTAACAAGACATTCTTATTCATTACACATGGGCTTAGGGTGGACTTGTCATCCAAGTTCTTGTTAAAAGTATTGTTAATGGACATATAAAGGGCAAATTGTTTTACCCTCACTGTGTTACTGTTAATTGTGATGATGGTGTCCTTACCTTTTACTTAACGTCTTCCAGGACCATCATCCATGGGAAGTATAGCTTCATCTGCACATGTTAAGCCAAATATTTTTTGTCAGTAGTGATGAGCAGTCCAAAGAAATATTTATTTTATCCATATGTGTGATGTGGGTGTCAGGACTGTTGTGTGTATTGCTGTACTGTCTGTAGTAGTGGCACCACTGTTGTTTGTTAGCATATACTTGACTATAGTAATGCAGATATTAATTTCTTTCCTGTTCTTGTTGCTTATTATCACAGGTGATCCTGACTGTGGGAGAGTAGGACCCTTACCACCTGATCTCAAAGTATTGGCAGACTCTGATGATGAAGGTGGACAAACAGAGGCATAGTCAGGGGGTGCAGAGGTTGAATCTGACACTGAGGAAAACATTCAGCTATCCCTTGTAATTCTATTGGAAACAGCCAATAGGCCTATGTCAACCCATTCTAGTGAGCCTTCAGATATTGCACACATGGAGGGCGAGACTCTTGATCAGGTAAGTGTGGTTACTGTAGCTTCAGTGCCTGTTGACTCTGGACATAGCCAAAGTGTGGACAAGCTGTCATGCAGGAGGGTTGTTAGGGGTGCTCTGAGGAGTCCTGCTGTTCATCCTCCACCTGATCCAGGTGTGACTTTCCTTGCCACTCAACATATGTTTAGGGCAATCATGGAGTTACAGGCAAATTCCTATAGGTTATTCAGAGAAATGCCTAGGGTTGTAGATGTGGCACAGGGCTGACATGCATGACTACCTCAACCATGTTTCAGATTCAATGGACCAGATGAATGACACACTGGAACAGGCAGTGTCTGTGATGGAACATCTGCTGGGATGGGGCTTGCATCCTCGTGGCCATAAGTCAGCCACATCATCTGCTGTTAGCACACATGGCCATACTTGAGCATGCTCCCATAGTGGCATTACTTCCACTGCACCATCAGTGGTTGAGGTGTCCATACCCACAAGTGGCAGGTCGTGGGGTTGTGGTCATGGGTGCCTCATGAGGGGAGCTCATCCAGCAGACATCAATCACATTCAGTTTGCAGCAATGCATCTGACCATGGGTGTGGGCATACCAGTGCAACTTCTGGCAGAGCCTGTTCTTGCGGTTGGGTATGACAATGATGAACTGCCACCACTACCATGCATAGCTTTCACCTGTCTGATATATCAACAGTTAGAGCTTGCACAGAGCTTGGCTGTGTTCCTGCAGACATTCACACACCAATTTCACCTGAAGAACCCATACAGACACACATAAACACACAACAGTTACATAGTTCAGCCATGAAGCTTAAAGCTCATTTTGTCTCACTGGACATTTGTTACTTTATCCAAATGTCTGCCTGCTTCTCTTTCTTCCTCACACAAACTCGCCAACCTTTTGTGTCAGCCTAGGCTTCCTGCCCCCCCCCCACACACACACACACACACACACACAACACCCTGTGCAGGTGATGAAAATTGTACCATATCCTTGTTTTCTGTCCTTTGAATTCAGGGATACACAACATTTGTGTCTGATGCTCAGGGTGCATGGCTGACTTAGTGCTTAGTATATCTGTGTTTATGATGTTGTTTTGCTAATTGTACTTTTGACAAAATTTTGTCTTAGAAATTTAGACAATTGATAACATCAAACATTTTTTTGGATCAGTACTTTTAATAATCTTCTGAGGGTTGTGAAGTCTGAAACTGAAATGTGTCTCATTACTTTCTAGCATCTTTTCTTAATGATTTTCCAGTACAAAAGTATGATGCCAAACTGAGGACATTCGGTGACCATCACTACTTTTGAGACATATGAATGTGTGAATTGTTAATTCCTGAGGCCTACTACTTAATAGAGGGCACATGTATTATTTATTTATTTATTTATGTATTTAAATTTGTTGATCGGGATTATCCGACTGGACGTAGGTCCATTTTCAGCGGATAAGTCTCTGCTGTCACATGCTAAAGTAATTTCTATACAAACCAGCCAACTTTTACTTGCTTACATTAAC
Source organism: Protopterus annectens (assembly GCF_019279795.1). Taxonomy (NCBI): domain Eukaryota; kingdom Metazoa; phylum Chordata; order Ceratodontiformes; family Protopteridae; genus Protopterus; species Protopterus annectens. The sequence continues at coordinate 1,957,925,153 of NC_056735.1, forward strand.
AAGTAACAACATGCAAGGATATTCTCTTCATTTGTATTATTACACAATACACTCCAGGTTCAACACTAACTTTGTAAATCTAGCAATTGTAACAGTTTTAGTTCAGGGCTGAGTCTGTCTGATGCTAGCAGTACACAGCCATTACATGGGTAAGTAAAGCTTGTACGTTTTGCCTGGCATCAATGCTAGTATAGGTATGTGCATAGGATGAAGGTTTTAGAATTTAGGTGGTGAGTGAGTGTACTATGTGTTGCCTGTTAGCCAATGCAAGGGTATATTGAGCACATCTATGTCTACCTACACCAACAACAACTGACTCCTCAACTGCATGTGGCTTTGGTGACCTTGCCATTTTTGGTGAGATGTGTGCCCCTTCCTCTTGTTGATCCTGCTGAAGCTGCTTTTTCAGGATGATATTGTGTAGCATGGCACAGATGGTGAATATTTCAATATATGTACATGGGTTGTACGGCAGGGCTCCGCAGATGTATCTAGCACTGGAACCGTGACTTCAGCAGTCCAAACACAAGCTCTGTGATATTTCTGGATTAAGCATGTGCCTCATTATGGTGTTCTTCAGCAGGTGTGTGTGCATTTCTAACTGGTATCATCAGTCATGGTTCCAATACATAACCTGCATCCCCCAGTAAATGACCCTGTGAGATATCACCCCTAGTGAACATCTGATACAGGTGGGAGGTGTACAAGATATGTTAGTCATGGTAACTGCCTGGGTTGCCATCACACACATTCAATATGATTCCTTTTGCATTACACACAACTTGGTAGCTAACAGAGTGGAAGACATTTCTATTTATGTAGGGCATTCCCTGTTCCCCAGGTGGGTCTATATATTTATTATCTATGACACCCAGTACTTCAGGATAGTGTGCTACAGGGTAGAACTCCTGCATATTTGTAGCTCAGTCCTCAGGAGTATGGGGAAAATATATGTGGTCATTGGCATGTTGGAACTTAGCATTCAGGAATTGATGGAGGATACTGGATTCTGATGTCTGTGACGCCCCCAGCATGTCCCCTGTTGGTCTCTGAAAGGTTTTGGATGACAGAGGTTGCAGAGCTCCAGTAGTGTGTCGCTATCCACTCTGTAGCGAATAGCAGCAGCAGCAGTAGCAGTAGCATAGACTTCATCCTGTTGCACACACGCATGAATTAAAGCAACAGCAGCCCCTAACATTGTTTCCGTGTAGACTCCTTTCCATGGCTATATTCCAATAAGTTGTGGAATTTGCAGGGAAAGCCAGCATTCAGTCTACACAGTTGCTTTATAGTTTGTTGAATAGCTTCTCCACCATGGATTGTTTGAGAAGCATACAATTCAGGTTCTTATGCTGTAATTAGCATGCCATGGTATTTACTGTGGTTGCGCAGCTCTACACATCATGTAGAGCTGCTTACTGAACACAAAGCAGCATGCTACTGTGCGCATGTCGTGGTGCAACATGCACATAGCAAACTGTGTAGGGTTTATTGAATCTGCCTGATTGTTTAGAAGTTTTTTTAGTTTGTTATTGTTAAAAGCAAGACTCATTTAGACTCTTTCAAGAATAAATGTATAGTTTCTATTATCCAGTCTTTGGTTCACATAATATATTTACTACATTTATTCTATCATTTTATTTAAATTTGTTGACCTTGGCGGTCTCAAACTGAGAGTATAAAGCAATATAGCAGATAGCATACCAAACAAAGCAAACATTTCATTATATAAACATTGGAAAAATTAGTTTTATATATAATATTTAATATAATGTAACATGTATAAAATGTAGCAGCCTCAGTTGCATCAGACATCACAGAAATAAATCAGTACTTGAAATAACAAGAGATTATTAGTACAGATATCAGCAGTACCACTGTTTCTGGATCCAAATGATTTAATACCAACATGAAGAGGTACATAAGGCTGGGAAGTACAGCCTTAGATAAAATAAAATGAGTACATAGAAGAATATCACTCAATTTCCCAGCGGCACATCATAACCCTAAATCAAGTGCATCATTTGAATCAAAGCAGTAAATCCTGTCAACCCACATTTACAACAACAGAATACAGAGTATGAAATAAGACTGACTTCTGAACTGTGGTTATCCATCAATGAAATCCATTTCCCTAAACATCTTTAATAATATAGCTAACACAACTCCTCACAGCTTACGGGGAGAGTCTGTATCCTCATACTTTCTCAGACTGCTAAACTGATAAGATAATGATCTCATCAACCTCTGAAACTCATTATCAGTGGCCTAACCAACTTAGTGGAGCACCTGAAAGAATGTGACGGAATCCAAAGTGACCAACCCCCCCCACCCATAACTCCTTGTCAGTGATAGGCACTCTCAAGAAAGGTAGCAAAAGCTTTTAAATCAACTGGCTGTGAAACAAATCCATTAGACATCTTCTCCTGCATGAGGACTGTGATGAGGCACCTGGTAAACTAAATCCATTCCTGCTCAGCTTTGTATGTTCCAGTGGAGTTAAATGCCCTTGATGGAAGAAACTCTATATTTTGTCTCTTAATATAAAAGGGAATGTGGCTTTTCTTCACTGGGAATTTCAACCCACTTAATTCAAAGACCAAAATTGTGTGCTTTAAAATAAATACTAGAGATGATGTTATAGTGATATAACTTATTACATATAGAAACTTCCCAAAATATTCATGGTTGCTTGAGACAAAGCTTGAAACGTGTAGCACTATAGGCAAGTTATAGTGCATTCACTAAGTGTCTGTGTGGAAGGGGCACAGATATGAGTTTTGGGTTTGAGTGCTAGATGGTCTGTGCATAAAGAACCATCTCAGCAGAGCATCTGAGATTTTTCAATGTAAAATAATTTACTTAAAGTTTTAAATGGTATTGTTGTTTTGGATGACATCCAGGTGATTGGTCCAGATCAGCAAATGCATGATTCATGGTTAGAAGGAGTGTTGCAAGCAATTAAAAACTCACATCTTAAGCTTCAGCAAGATAAATCCTGCTTTGGTAAAACAGAGCTACAGCATTTTGGAAATCATGTATGTGCTAGTGGCAGCAAACCATGTGGAATCAAAGTCTGAGCAGTGACTGAGTTACAAGATCTATCCTGTGAAAGTGAAATAAGACTTGGGTTGAGGGCTGGCATAATGGATAAAGTATTTGTCTTAAAGGCACAAGGTACAAACTTTGATTCTCATGACAGGGGAATTGGCTAGACTGAGAATGGCCTAGAAGTGCAGTCAGCTTAGAACTTGTCTGCATGCTCTAGGCATAATCAACTTTTTGGGCAAGTTTACACCAGACCTTTTGACTATTAGTAGACATGTTGGAGAAAAATTTCTCCATGTATGTAATGCAACTGTATGAAATTTCTATTCAACTGTATTGTGATTTTAAAATATGATTTACTTACGTCATCTACTTTCTGGAGCTTTTCTCCTCAGGTCTCTGTTGAAAATGTGCACGTGCCCAGTCAGACCAATGTGGTCAACAAATGTCAAAGAAATAAATAAATGTGCAATAGTCTTGAGGATGTGCTCAAGCCTAATCATTCACTTAAATAAAACATTTGCTTGCAACAGCTCCAGTGCTGACATATTACAAAGTCACTAAAAGGAAAATTGTGAGTGCAGGTGCTTCCAGCTTTGAACTAGGTGCAGTGTTACACCATCGTGATGAACACATGTTACACGATATTTAGTCTACTGCACAAGGATGCTAAAAGATGCTGTACAGAAATATTCTGAAACTACAACAGAATATCTTGCAAGAGTGAAACATTCTCCAGATAGATGCTAAGACTCAAGTGTTTCCCACTTTAGACTGCATATAAACCACTAGTACTACAGATTAATTCAAATGATCTTAACAAAGTGCCATCAAGGTGCCAGAGGCTATTAATGCATTTAAAAAGGTTCAGTGCCAAAACAATACATGTGCTAGGAAAATGACACATTGTTAATATGTTGTCCAGAAATCCTATACCTGGCCAGCTGTTATCCATAACAAAAACAGATGTTGCAGATTAAGTGGAAAGTACCCTGATGACAAGGCCTGCAACTACTAATAAACTAGAACATTTTAAACAGGCTATTTAATGTGATTGTAAACTGCAAGCTGTTATCCAACTTGTATGCCATTAATGGTCAAGTTGTTAGTCAGAAGCCAAATATCTTATGGACAAATACTTTATTGTCAAAGCACAGTTATCAGAACAAAACAGCTTGTTGTTATCCTGTGAAAGAATTGTGACATCCTTAAATCAACAAGCGCTACGTCAAACAACTGTGGCTCAACAATGCCTCACCAAATGCAAAGAAAGAGCCAAAAATATCAGTGTGGTGGCCAAGTATCAACTAAGACATTGTCACCTTACTGTCAAACTGTCAGTTCTGCATTATGCATAAACCTTCTCAGAAATATAAGCCTCTCATGCCAACACCATTGCCAGAATCTCTTAGTAAAAGAGCCACTGGCATGTGAGAGTGAAGCAAAAACTGTCTGCTTGTTGCTGACTACTCTTCACGTGACATTTAAATAATACATATAACACTTAAACCAACAAATAATAGCCATTTTCAAGACTATATTTCATAGGTATGGTATACCGGTTGAACTAATTATGGACATTAGAGTGGAGTTAGTGTTAAGTGAATTCCAAAAATTTGTGGCCAATGTTTCACTCATACTACATAATACCCTTGCTAACCATAATCAAATAGTAATACTGAGGGAGCAGTTCAAAACAGCCAAAAGAATGCTAAAACAAACTCATATCCAGTAGTCCAAAAGTTAGCCAAAGTAGTACTTTGTCTGATCATTAGTTCATAGGTAGGTACTAGGCTATCGGCCCAAGGGCCTAATAAGCCTAGCCAACAACGTTCCCTGGCTTACGCCACCCAAGAAAGTTATTTTCCTGTGCCACTGTTGAGCAGAGCCACAGAAGTGATCCCCAGGGTATATTTCTTATTTCCCATCCACTCATCAAGATTTTTCTTGAAGAGTGCTAATGAGGAACTTTGCTTGACATAGATGGGTAGCTTATTCCAGAGTATGGGAAGTCTCTTGGACAGGAATCTATCCCTCCAGCATGTCTTGTTTATTGTGTTGACAAGGTTTAGGTCCCTAGAATGTGTAGCTCAGAGGAATTGGGATTTTTTTAGGTGGAGCATGTCCAACAGCTCTGGGTTTGACATAGGTTTATATGTTAGGCAGAGATCACCTCGGAGTAGGTGATATGCTACTGAGTAAAGCTGGAGTTTTTTGAGACGGTCAGTGTAGGGCATCTGTTTGAGGCCAATAATCTTCTTTGTGAAGTAATTCTGTGGCCTTTCCAGCTGCTGCAGATGTCTTGTGAGGTACATTCCAAAAGGGGTGTTGTACTCTATAATGGGTATGATGAGTGGCGAGTACAGGGGAAGGGTCTATATTATATTATCGCACACTTACAAAAGCGAATGATAAATAATTGACCCCATGTAAACAAATGCTTACAATGTTGAAACCTCAGAACAGTGATTTTTTTCCAAAGGAAAAAAAAAAAATGCTGCTTGAAATTAAAAAAAAAAAAAAAAAAAAACTTTAAAGCATTACATAATGCGGGGGACTTTGCCCCCCACACCACCAACATGGGGGGCTGTGCCCCCACTCCCCTACTTAAATATACTAATTCCAAGATCATACTACAGTGCTGAAAATGGCAAAGTAATGAAAGCGGCCAAGCAAATTCTTTCCCAGAGAAATAATTTGCTGAAAAGCCACTTCACTATTTTGCCTTTTCGATCTTTAAGCTTCGATCAAGATGCATTCGACAAACTGCATCTGAGATCTGGTAATAGGAACCCGAGGAGAACAATGACCTCTTTTTTCCTGGATGAGAACCCTTTTGTGATGAGGTGTGCCATGTAGAAGCACTTCCTGACTACTGTGGTGATGTGATTATCAAAGGAGAGACTACTGTCCCCCTGGGTCCCAAGGTCTTATATCACACATTCGGTGTTAAATAGACTGCTGCCTATGTGCTGGTTCATGGGTACAGAGTTTTTACTAAAGGGGATGACACTGCACTTTTTGGCAATGAGCTTGAGGCCATGGCTTTGACACTAGGCATCTGTCTCAGTGAGGCCCTTCTGTAGGATGTCCACATCATTTGGGGACTCGACTATGGCTCCTAGTTTGCAGTCATCTGGGAACTTCATTAGCCAGAGGCCTTCTGTGTTAGCCTGTTCTTCAGATAAGTAGATACAAAACAGGAGAGGTCCCAGGACTGAATCCTGTGGTACTCCACTTGTCACCGGGTTGAAGTCATATTTGGAGTCTACTACTTTTACAGTGTGGGTTCTGTCAGTAAGCCATTTGGTAACCCATCTTGTGATGTAGGGATTTATACCTAGTTTAGTGAGTTTAGCTATTATTCCAGAATGAGGGATGGTGTTGAAAGCCCTGGGAAGGTCAAGATAGGCTGTGTGAACCAACTTGCCCTCGTCTACGGCTTTGGTGACTGCCTCAAAGAAGTTGATCAGGTTCAGGAGGCATGATCTGCCTTTCACAAACCCAAACTGGGTGGGGTCCACAGTTTGGAAGTTACCAATGTCTTTGTTTGTGAGTTCCATGATGATACGTTCCATGGCTTTGCAGACCAGGCTCATCAGGCTAATAGGGCGATAGTTCTCAGGATCAGTGGTGGCTCCTACTTTGTGGAGTGGAATAACTGTTGCTGTGCACCATTCAGTGGGCACAAAGCCTGATGTGAGGCTATGATTGAACATGGTACTTAGGTGGGGAGCCAGTTCATTCTGAAATTCATGTAAAACTCAGCCTGGGATGTTGTCCAGTGCCATGGATGCTGTGTTTTTGGCTTTAGAGAGTGCAGCTTTTACGTGCGTAGTTGTGAATACAGGGACTCTGCATTCTTCCTGTATAAATATGGGCCCTTTAGGGGGTGAGGTTATCACTGAACCTATCTTATAGCTTCATAGATTAGTACTAAGCTAACTGCCCTTTCGAGCCATTTTAAGCTTAGCCAATTACCCAGTGTAAGACTCAAACGCTGCACCTTGTGTTTGTAAGGCAAATACCTTAACTATTAGGCCACCCTCCCAACCACATCTGCCAGGATGTTGTCAATATTAGTTGGTTCTGTAATTTTCATGCAATTGTGCTGTAACTCAGAGCAGATCTGGGTGTTGCCATTGAGATTCTTGATATAGCTATAGAATGCTCTGTGGCAATTTTGTTTTCGTAGCTAGCTTTATGGATCTTATAAGGGATCTCAGCTTCTTACTGAGGCTGACCAGGTAGCTCCTCCACTCATGGGATTTTACTCTCTTTTGCAACAGTTTCTTCCTTCTGTTGTACAGTTTGTTTATGGCAGGGTACCACCAGATTGGCTTCCCTTTTTTGGAGGATAGTGTCTTGGTTCTGTTTGAGATAGCACAATCCATGCACTCGAGTAAGTGCTTATAGAGTGCATTTGTGTATGATTCAGCAGTTGTAGCTGTATTGTCCATCTGCATGGGTGTCATGAAGTTCACCACTTCTGTCTTAAGAAGCATGAAGTTGGCTTTGGAGAAATTTTTTACCATGGTTTCCTTAATGGGGGGTGGGGGCGGGATGCGGATATCTACGGTGATTAGCTTATGGTCGGATCTGACCAATAAGGAATTGACTTCAGGTGTGGAACACCAATCACGTATGTTGGTAATGATCAGGTCTAGGATATTGTTACCCCTGGTGGGGGCATGGATAAGTTGATCCAGGGCATTGGAATTTTTGAATCCCAGAAAGCACTGAGCGAAGGAGTTGGTACATGAGTAGTTTTCCCAGTTAATGGTGGGGTAGTTGCAATCGCCCATTATTAGGGTGTTTGGATGAACCCTAATATTTTCCAGTATATCAAGAAAAGAAGAGTGGGAATCCTGGGTCATGATGGGGGATCTGTAGCAAGGTGCAATTTGGATTGCAGTTTTGCCCAGAGTTAGTTGCACTTGGATAACCCCGGATGCATTATGCTGAGCAACTAGCCTGGTGGTGTGGATATCCTTATTGAATATGGACACGCCTCTGCCTTTGATGTTCTGGTCTAGCTTACATGGCCCAAAAGTGTGGTATGAGTTATAGCCTGGTAGTGCAGTGGTGCTCTCTGCAGCCTTGAACCAGGTCTCAGTCACTGCACAGATGTTGATGTTCACTATTTTAAGGAGTGTCTCGAGTGAGTGCATTTTGAGATTTAGACTTCTAGCATTGAGTAGCATTACCCTCAGTTTTTGCTTACCTGTTCCTATTATGGTGGTGAATTTGTCATTTGAACCTTGCCTAAAAAAGGCACTATAGGGGCTGTAAGAGCCTTAGCCAGTATCCAGAATCCCAGGGGCAACAGGTGCAGGCCATCTCTGGCAAAGCATCATGGTCTATTGACCATGTCGTCCCAGGCATACAGATACTGGATCCCCTTAGAATGACACCAGAAGCTTAGCCAATTGTTGAAGTCAATCAGTTTGTCCTTGTACTGCAGTATCATTCTGGGTGCTGGCAGAATGCTACTCAGGTCCAGGATCCTACCTGCCAGGCCTACAAGATTGGAGACCTCTTTCATGTTTCTTTTCATGTAGTCCAAGGAGCTACATCTCAGGTCGTTCACACCGACATGGACAATGACAGAGTCATATTTTTACTTCTGGAGTGACCTGAGTGCGTGGGTTATGTGGTGGATCCTGGAACCCAACAGGCAGCTGAAAGTATCCTTCTCCATGTTTAGCCTGGTGACTGGGACATCAGTGTGGCTGACTATAGAGTCACTTATGATTAGTGAGTTGGGTACCTTGTTTTGCCTTATGGGCTGTGATTGAGTGGCACACTGAGTCTGTGGGCTATGCGTCATTTGGGTTGTTTTGGGTGGTGGAGTTTGCTTGCGTTTCTGCTTTGGAGGTCTCTGTTGCTTCAGCAGATTATTATTGAGACCCTCCGTGAATGTTTTTATGTTTCTATGTGTGGATTTTAGTGGTGTAGATTTAGTGGGACAATGTGATGAATGTGGTGTGGTGCAAGTATTTACCTTCTCCTCTTGACTGTTAAGTTCAGTCTTTGTTGGAGAGAGCTTTACCTCCAGTTTGGCTAGATAAGTGCATCTCTCACAGGTTGTAGTGTTGGGTGGTAGGAGGAGAGGGCTGTCTGTGGACAGGAGGCATTTATTACATTGTCCTAAGATGCCCATATTTTTCAGATAGACAGGAGAGAACACTGGGAGCTGACCCTTGGACATGCCTGAATAAAAAAACATTTTCCTCTAGATAAGTGAGGAAAGTGAGTACAAGAGCTATTTTTCTCTAAGCAAATGTGGAAAGTACAAAAACTGTTTTCCTCTAGGTAATGAGGAAGGTTGAGTGCTGCAGTAATTTGTAGCTTATTTAGTGCTTACAACAAGTTCTGAATAAGTGCTGAGCATGAATAAGCAAATTCAAGTGCTAAAACTAAGAATCTGTATCTGGACTAGACTAGTTACAGGAAAGAAACAAGTGCAAATGCAGGCTTTTAAATCAGAAAGTTGAGAGAGATGGAAAAATTGCCCAAACAGCTAATAACTACAATTTCTGGGCAGAAACCACTCCTTATGTGGTAGATAGGTTACCTAGTGCTTAACACTCCCACTGATAAGCTAGCAGGCTTCTCTCCAACACAGACAGGCTTGGGGGGCTCAGGAGCTTACAAACAGTCCTGGATACAGCAAACCTGTATCTGGACTACACTAGTTACAGGAAAGGGGGGAAACAAGTGCAAATGCAGGTTTTTAAATCAGAAAGTTAAGAAAGATGGAAAAACTGCCCAAACAGCCAATAACTATAATTTCTGGGCCAGAACCACTCCTTATGTGGTCGATAGTGGTAACATTCCAAACATTAGGAATATGTTGTTATGAACCTGTATCTCCAGTGAGTCTTATTTATTTGTTGGTGTAAATATAAGTCCTTAGTGTGGGTTTTTGTTCAGCCTTTGGTTTTATGCAGAAATAGGAGGTCAAACAGGACTGTGTTTTTCATGACTTAAATTAACTGGAACCGTGGTGGAAACATGACGATTGAATGACAGAAGGCAACCTACATAAGTACGTAGGTCTTTTATGACTTTAGTGGTATACTGAGCTACTACATACAGTATGAGTAGTCAGTTTTTCAATGTTAATGCTTCAAAGAGAAATATAAAATGATATGTCAATTGCAGAGTCAAAATGTAAGTTGAGAGATATACCATGACAAAATGGTAAAGAGCAAAGTATAAAAAGCTAAGGCTTCAAACAAAAAAATTGTTACCCATTTTGCATGTCAACTACCTGTCCTACAACTTAATAAAGCTGAAAGCTAGAAATAAAGAAAAAAATGTGGCACTACAGGTATAACAGTGCAGAAAACTGCAGAACCATGCTTACATGGCAGATTAAAGATGGTACCAGAGTCTGACCCATCAGATGACATATTCAGTCAGTTTCTGAGGACTGTCAACCTGAGTATAACATATCAGCAAATCAACTGAGTCCAGATAAATTTAGAATTGCTAGTTCAATGTCTAGCAAGTTTGAATTTGTACCTGAGACTAATCTATCTCAACTGAGAGTCTGAGTGAAAGATGGAAGTATGCATTTATTTCTTCATGATGACAGATTAACTGTTGTTCAGTTTTCACAACAGTCTTTGCATCTAAGTGTTCCTGATCAAGTAGACTCGCATCTGCTTAATGACAATAAAAGTTCTGATGCATGCTATAACAATAGCTCTTAGAAAGAGTGGTACATATGAACACACTAAGAAAACAATCACGGGGACCATAAGAGGCCTAGCCATATACACCTTTAAGAAAACAAACATAAAAGTTGTTCCCACATTTTTCTAGTACTTGATAGTGCTTAGTTTACCTCCAAAATTAAGCAGGACAATATGACCCAAGTGTAAATTTCTGTCTACCCATCCAGTCATCAAGACTAGCATTAAAGATAGTCAAAGTAGTACTTTGCTTGACCTGTAGAGGTACCTTATTCCATATGCTAATAATATATTGCATTTTGAGCTTCCTGTTTATTTGTCTGTGCAAGTGCATGCCCTTAGCATTGGTGTTTGTAGAGCCACTGATTTTGTGAGAAATAGGAGGTCAAATAGGACTCCATCTTTCATGGCTCGAAAAGTGAAACACAGGTCACGTGGCAGTAACCTGTAGCATGCTGAGTATAAGAACAACATTTTAATCTACCAGGGTAGTTGAAGGATTTAAGGCCTTTAATTTTCTTGGTTAGAAGTCTTAGGGGTATTTCCAATTGAGTGATATGATTGGATTTGTACAAACCAAACAGAGAATTATATTCAATGACAGGTCTGAGAAGAAAAGAGAAGAGAAGAGAAGAGATGAGAAGAGAAGAGAAGAGACGAGAAGAGAAGAGAAGTGAAGAGAAGAGAGGAGAGGAGAAGAGAAGAGAAGAGAAGAGAAGAGAAGAGAAGAGAAGAGAAGAGAAGAGAAGAGAAGAGAAGGGAAGAGAAGAGACGAGAAGAGAAGAGAGGAGAGGAGAAGAGAAGAGAGGACAGCCTTGGTAGGATAACTTCTTTGGATCTTGGAGATATTATCTTGGAAATTAACTGGGCCATATAGAAGGATTTCATGACTGTGGTGGCAACATGATGATCAAATGAGGAAAAGCAATCCATGTACGTACAGAGGAGTAGGATTTCTAACATGTACGGTGGAAATGACCTTTCTACCAAATGCTGCTATGCTGCACTGTTTATCATTTCATTTGAGAACATTTTTGATACGTACATATTACAGCCCTTGCTCCTCTTTCTGCAGCTAGCCTCAGTGGTTCCAGCAAAAGTACAGATAGTCTTCGAGTGTGATACACGGGGAGATCTATCTGGCTGTCTCAATACCAATCATAAATGTAGTCACTGGAACATATAGATAATCTATTTGCACTTTTTGTAATGATTCTTATGTTACTACATTGTTCATATCTAATATTTTCTCTTTTTCAAGCTAAGCCTAAAGTGTTCACAAATATGTTACAATTACAAATATGTGCCTGCATGTTCTTCCGGCTTTTAGAAAACTGAAATTTTCCATTTTGGCACTGCAAGCTCAAGTGCATTAGCAAATTTCTAGCCATATCTGCATGGAGTGAAGTAAAACTGCTAAAATTTGTGTGTGTGTGTGTGTGTGTGTGTGTGTGTGTGTGTGTGTGTGTGTGTGTGTGTATGTAAAGTGCGATCGAGACTCACTTGAATGTACTCATGGCTGGACTCAGCATTCAACCATACACACATGTACACACTTACGGATCCCCTGACTAACCCTACCCATACTGTGACCACCCAGGCAGGCACATACTCACACACTCAGAAATACAGACAGATAGATAGACAAACACATGCAGACAAGCACACACACACGCACACACACACACACACACACACACACACACACACACACACACACACACACACACACATGCTCGCGTGCACACACCACACACAGTCATTGGACACTGGCAAGAAATTTTCCTGATAGTGAAGAAATCAAAGCCTTTGTCATGACATCAGGTTTTGATGAATGTTTGTGAGGTATTTTGTGCCATTCTGGAAGCCAAAAATATCCCTGATGTATATTTTCCCAAAAGCTGTTTACTGTTGAATTTGGATCTCCTAATTGCATTTAAACTGTTTTACTAGAACAGTCTTTTGCTTGTTGCAGCTAGCATCATGAAGTGTCACTATTAGCAGACACTTAGTCTGATCAAAAGAAAATCCCTTTCATGTTGCACTTCAGCAGAAATACACAAGAGTCGGAAAGTCTGGGCTTTTATAAATACAATAGATCTGTCCTCTAGTTGTCTTTTCTTCTCTGTGGTGAAATTACGATTGTCAGCTTCAATGAACAAATTAGATTCTGGAAATGTATAAAATGCACATTGCAGAAAACATTGCAGAGTACACATATTACTTCTTGTCTTCCTTTCCTCAGTATAAATTTTAAAACCCTGTGCTTATCTAGTATTGTAGGTTTCAGCAAAGATACCAATTGGCGAAACAGTAAGAACAATATAAAATACCTTTATAAATGTGTAGAATGTTTATGTATTTGCTTACCTGTTGTATTTAAGTAACTATTCATCATTTATTTAAGCACAATTATCAGCTCTGAAAGAGAAGCAATGCACTTTTACATCCTGAAATGGCTGGAGCAGTAGGTGGGGCTTTTTTCAGGTTTTTGCCTTTTCTAAAGGTGGCAATCCCAGACACCATTCATACCCTTGCCGACATGCACACAAACTGTCATACACATTTACATACTCACACCCACTACCATTTATACTTCTTTAGTGAAATTCCTGACACTTACCTGCAGTGTGATCTCTGCCTTTGGAAATAATGGAGGAATGTGGCATTTTTGCTCATATTAATTAACATGTTCAGCACAGCAAATTTTCACATTGTGCATACATCCATTCACGCATATAACTACAAATGAGATCACATGGCTAATTAGCATCAGCCACTCCTCCAGAATGGTCATTATCATTTAGCATGGCCAGAGAGGCAGTCCATCATGGTGATTCTACTGTTCTTCATAGGTTCATAGGTTCATAGGTGTGTACTAGGCTAATGGCCCTGGGGCCTTTACAAGCCTAGCCCATAGAAGTGCCCTGGCATTGTGCCACCCATCGTTAGTTCCTAGTTCCTCTATCAAGTAGAGCCACTGGAGTGATCCCTGGGGTGAACTTTCATTTCCCATCCACTTATCAAGATTTCTCTTGAAGAGAGCTAGTGAGGTCCTCTGCTTGATATGCATGGGAAGTCTATTCCAGGGCATGGGCAGTCTCTGGGTTATGAACCTGTCCCTCTGGCATGTCCTGTTGATTGTGGTAATGAGGTTGAGGTCTCTGGAGTGTGTGGTGTGGAGGGATTGGGATTTCTTTAGATGTAGCATTTCTAACAGAGCTGGTCTGACATGGCTTTGTAAGTCAAGCAGAGATCGCATCTTAGTAGACTATATGAGACAGAGAATAGCTGGAGTTTTTGACTCTATCCATTTAGGACATGCGTTTAAGGCCTCAGGTCCTCTTCATGAGGTACTTTTGTGGCCTCTCCAGCTGTTGTAGGTGTCTAGTGAGGTACATGCCAAATGGGACATTATACTCTATGACTGGTCTAATGAAGGAAGAGTAGAGAGAAATGATCACCTCTTTCTTCCTGGATGCAAAACCCTTGGTAATGAGATGTTTCACATAGAAGGAAATTCTGACCACAGTGGCAATGTGGTGGTCAAAGGAGAGGTTGCTGTCAACCTGTGTCCCCAGATCTCTTATAATACCTTCAGTGTTCAGTGGGCTCCCATCGATGTGGTAATTAGTGGGAACTGAGTTTTTCCCAAAGGGGATGATGACGCATTTTTTGGCATTAAGCTTAAGGCCATGGTTTCGACACCAGTCATTGGTCTCAGTGAGGCCTTTCTGTAGGATGTCTGCATCATTTGGGGAGTTAATAATGGCTCCCAGCTTGCAGTCATCTGTGAACTTGGTCAGCCAGAGTCCCTCCGTGTTGGCCTGGATTTCTGAGAAGTAGATGCCAAACAGAAGAGGCCCAAGGACCAATACCTGTGGGACTCGTGACTGGTCAGCAGTCTGACTTGGAGTCCACTACTTTCACACTGTGTGCTCTATCTGTGAGCCAATTTGCAACCTACCTTGTGATACAGGATGTGTGCCTAGTTTGGTGAGTTTATCAATAATTCCTGAGTGAGGAATAATATTGAAGGCCTTGGCCAGATTGAGGTCGGCTGTATGAACTGCCCTACCTTCATCCACCACTCTGGTGACTGATTCAAATAAGTCAACCAGATTGAGCAGGCATGATCTACCTTTCACAAACCCAAATTACTTGGGATCTAGAGTTTGGAGATTCCCTATACCCTTGTTAATTAGGTCCATGAGGATGCGCTCCATAGCCTTACATATCAGACTCATCAGGCTAATGGAGCAATAATTTCCAAAGTCTGCAGTTGCTCAACCTTTACGGAGAGAGATGACTGTAGCAGTGCATCATTCAGCAGGGACAAAGCCTGAGGTGAGGCTGTGAGTGAACAGAGCACAGAGATGTGGTGCCAGTTCACGTTGTAACTCATGTAGAACACAGCCAGGGATATTGTTGGGTCCCATGGAAGCTGTATTCTTGGCCATCGACAATGAAGCTTTAACCTGTGCTGCAGTACTGCAGGGTGCCTGCCATTCTTCCAGTCTTGAGATTGGGTCTTTAGGGAGGGAGAGAGGGGTAAAGTTGGCACTTAATCTGTTGGCTAGTATGTTGGCAGTATCTGTCGGCTCAGTATTGACTACTGTGTAGAGCAATGGTTGCTCACATTAGTAATAACCAGGTCAAGGATGTTGCTTCCTCTAGTGGGGGTAAGAATGAGCTGGTCCAGGGCATTGGAATTGATGAATTCCAAGAAACGTTGGGTCAATGCATTGGTGCTTGAGTAGTTTTTCCAGTTGATGGGGGGGTAGTTAAAGTCTCCTAGTATGAGAGTGTTGGGTTGGACTTTGATAGATTCCAGGGTGCTTAGAAACATGGAGTGAGAGTCTAGGGACAAGGCTGGGGACCTATAGCAGGCTATGACCTGGGTCGCAGTCTTACCCAATGTTAGTTGTACCTTAAGTGTCTCAGATGCATTATGCTAGGCTACTAGTCTGGAGGTGTGCATATCCTTTATGAATATGGAGACACCACCACCTTTGGAGCGTCAGTCCATGTTTCGGGGCTGAAAAGTGTGGAATAAGTTATAGCCTGGTAGCTCAGGGGTGCTTTCTGCTGCTTTAAACCAGGACTCTGTTACAGCACAAATGTCGATGTTCTCCATTTTAAGGAATGCTTCAAGTGGGTGCATATTGAGATTTAGACTTCTAGCTTTGAGCAGCATGACCCTCAGACTGCATTTATTTATAGCTGTTACAGTGGTAATTTGATCTTTGGAACACCTCCTAAAAAAGGCACTATAGGGGTGGCAAGAGCCTTAACCAGTACTGGGAAACCCAGGGGTGACAGATGCAGGCCATCTCTGGCAAAGCATCAAGATATGCCAATCATGTCATCCCAAGCAGACAGATACTGGATTCCCTTAGAATGACACCAGAAACTTAGCCAATTGTTGAAGTCAATAATTTTTGTTTGTACAGCAGTATCATTCTGGGTGATGGTAGGATGATACGCAAGGGTAGTGGCATACCTGCCTGGGACACATAATCCAAAAGCTCCACCATGTCTCTTTTCATGTAGTCCGGGGAGGTGCATCTCAGGTCATTCACATCCACATAGACAATGCCAGAGTCATACTTGCACTTGTTATGGAGTGACCTGAGTACATGTGTTATGTGTCGGATTCTGGCACCTGATAGATAGCTGACTGTTACCTTCTCCTTATTCAAACTAGTGAGTGGGATATCTGTGTGCCTCACTATTGAGTCACCTATGATTAGTGTATTGGGCAAGGTGTTTAGCCTTAGGGGCTTAATTTGAGGGGCAAACTGTGAAGGTGAGCTTTGTGTACTGTGGTTTGTGCTGTGTTGTGGTGGTCAAGTGCGTTTCTGTCTTGGAGGTCTCTGCTGTTTGGGTACATTTCCATTCAGTGCCTCTGTGAAGGTGGATGTGTGGTTTGTGTTTTTATGTGAGATAGTGGGTGTTTTCGAGGGCTATGTGTTCCATATGGTGTGATGCAGGTGTTGACCTTCTCCTCTTGACCAGCTAGTCTGGTCTTGGCTGGAGAGTGAATAGCTTCCAGTTTGGTGATATAAGTGCATCTCTCACAAATCTGAGTGATGGGAGGTAAGAGCAGAGGGTTGTCTGTGTACATGAGGCAGTTGCTACATTGCCTCAGAATGCCCAAGTGCACCAGGTTAATAGGAAAAAGCACAGAGAACTGCCCTTTAATCATGCCAGGAGGGTGGTCATAACTACTAAGTACAGGAGGTATTTCCATGAAGAACAACTAGTGCTGATGACTCTTAGGCATGCTATAATAATTGCTACAAAAACCTGTTTAAGTGCAAAGTGATTAGGCTATTTGAAGTGCAAGAGAGAAAGAACTAGCAAGATCTAAGGGAAAAACTAAAGAGCAGAATTTCTGGCAGCAGTAATAGTTTACCTCAGCTCGGTGCTGCTGAGTGGAGCTTAAACAAGCACAAACCCATGCAAATGTGGGCTTTTAAACCAGAAAGTTGATAGGGATAGAAAAACTGCCAAAATGTTCAATAAACTACAATTTCTGGGCCAGAAACCACTCCTCTTGTAGTAGATAGGCTAACAAATGCTTACCACTCCCACTGATAAGCTAGAATGTTTCCCTCCAACACATACAGGCTTGGGGGGGGGGGCTCAGAAGCTTACAAACAGTCTTGGATACAGCAAATCTGTATCTAGACTAGACTAGTTGCAGGAAAGGTGGGAAACAAGCTTAGAACTCTTTTTTGTTTGTTTACAGAAAAGCAGCTAAAATAATTCAAATGTGGTGCAAGTTAGCACAGTTGAGTGTGTAGCAATATTATTGCAAATATAATTTATATAAATGCAATTAAATTAAAATGTGTAGACAGCAGTAAATTAGGAAAAAATCAAAATGGAGGCACTTAGAGTATCAAAAAACAATGCCAACAAATATATAAATAATTTGGTCAAGCAAAAATTAAGACAGCGCAGAACACTGAACAGTTAAAAAGTGCCAAAAATATACTTATTAGCTCTATATTTCCAGATTGTTTGAGAAGCACACTCAGTCAGAACACAAGGAGAGTGTAGCAATGATAGATTCTAGCAAATGTTTTTTATATAAAGTAGAAAGGAGAAAGGAGAAACAGAATATAATTCAAGGTTAAGAAACTAAGTGGGTTGGCCCTCTCAAATGTTCTTTCTGTATTAGGTAGAATGAGCTAATGACACTAGACTGGGAGGAGTGTCCCAGATGAAATTTACGGTAGGGACAGGAAACTGCAAAGCCACCAAGTATAACAACAAGAAACCAACAGGAAGGGAGGGTGGGGAACTATACTACAGCTACTTGCTACTCACAGACAGAAAATACAACTCTCAGTATGAAAAAGCAGTTTACAGTTAAGTAATTCAGTAAAAATGCAATTACAGTAATGACACACTATCTAGCAATGACAAATACAGTTAAAACAGTATAAAACAGTACACAAATGCAATGAAACAGTAAAAAAGGTTTATAACAGTGCAAAATGTAGTAGATTAGCTGTATAGCACAATTATAAGCATTACGAAGTGCAATTCAATGAAATAAATCTAAGAAATAACTTATTCTGCTCTTGGAGTCTTAAGGAATTTCTGCTTTGTCCCAGTGATGAATCATTGTATAAAGCTTGTGTCTGAATTAGAAGGGGCATCCCTGAATGGTTAGCCACTCATCTTAGGGCTTACCTCTTACAGTGGCCCTATCTGAATCCCAGTGATTGACAAGAAAGCTGTCAACACAAACCTATGAACAGAAACATGCATCAGACAGAAAAAAATAATGTATCCCCTTATCAATTTTACTAAAATGAAACTTAGACACAGTAAACAGCACTGAAATGTCATCTTGCTTATATATGCTAACTTCATGACAGAACTGTGGTAAAAAGAAAGAAGACCATAGACTGTGAATTACTCACATGGGTAAAATGCAAACCATGCTGTCAGTGTTTTCTTAAACATGTCATGTAATAGAAATACACAGAAACATACTTACATGGGAGACTTCATTTCCCACCCCCTCCCCACAAAATGGAGAAAAGGAATAACTCACACAGAGCAAATCGGTACTTTGCACACACACAAAAAAGAGAAAGTTGCAGTGAGAGTGTTGGGAGTTACAAAACCTTAAGTTGTATTCAACTGACAGAGTTACCTGAACAATAATCAACTATAGGAGATGTAAATGATTAATTCAAATAGTCCTAATTACCAAAATGTTTAACTCCTACATACAGTCAGCAAAAAAAATGATCAACTGCCTCTACAGTCAATGAGTGAACAATTCAGTTTAATTTTCCAGTAACCATATGATAGAATGTGTGTGTGTGTCTGTGTGCGTGTGTGTGTGTGGGTGCGCGCGCATGCATTTGCGCGCGCACGTGTGCGCGTGTTGGTGCGTGCGTGCATGTGTGTATGTGTGCGTGTGTGTGTGCGTGTGTGCGCGAGTGCGTGTGTGCGTGTGTGTGTGTGTGTACATGCACGCACGTGTGTGTTTGTGTGTGTATATGTTTTTGTGTTTATGTGTTTAACTATTGCATACCAATCACAAAAAGGGAAACCAGCAATACAGTATGAAACAAACCATAGCATTCCAACCAGTAGGGGATTTGATAAACTGATTTCACTTATACAGCTTTCATCTGTATGTATATAATGAATCATAAAAATACCCAATGCATCATTTAGCAATTCCATATAATAATAATGTACATTAAAACAAATTGAATATTAAAGACATGGAATGAAAACTACTCTAAATATTTGCAAAATGAAAAACTTTGTTTAACATAAATGTTGAAAATAACTTAACAATGTGCATTCACACCAGATATATATAAAAAACTCATATCTAAAATTCAAAATCTCTCATTTTTATCAAGAATTATTTAAGCACTTTCCATTCCTTCCATATGAGCTATAACCTAAACTATACCAGTAAACATGAATTGCAGTGTTATCCAAACTTTAAATCCATTCTTTAAACATTCTACTATTTTGCCTGATGTTGAAAGCTTTGCATACACATTAAGCAAAATGGATAACAGTTTTACTTTCGCATGTATAAGCTTTCTAACATCAAATATTTCCTTAATGTTTTGGGTTGGAAATAAATGAAACTCAGAAATATATTTAGAAAAGGGAGCAATGTCCACATGGTATACATCCCCCATTATTCTCAAATAATTTTACCAAAAAAGAATAATGTTTGCAAATGGTTAAAATGTGGGCCATATTTTACTCCTATGAAAAATATACATAAATTGATCAGAAAAGTACTTACAAATAACTGGATTGTTAGTGAGTATTGGCCAAAATAGATTTATGATCTGTCATATACAGAAGTTATTAGTTCAGTAAGTAGAGATAAATCTAATTGTATCTAAATCATGGTCCTTTGTGTCCTTTTGATACTGTAAAACCTCCTTCTTACCCACTGCATCAACACATAGTCCTGTTTCTTTAAGGAAATGCTCATTATATTCTTTGTGAAGGAGCTTGTGTTCCAAACCTGAGACTGCTAGAGTATACACCTCCAAAATGCTACTAACAATCGCCGTCATCAAAAACTGTAATTTTAGTATGTTTCTAAAGACGTATGGGGTGACATATAATTCATATTAAAGTGCTTTCTATATAGGATAGAATTCATATTAAAGGACTTCCTATATAGGTTCATAGGTTCAAACATTCATAGGTTGGTACTAGGCTATCGGCCCTAGGGCCTATACAAGCCTAGCCATAACAATTCCCTGGCTATTTCTTCCCGAACTATTTACTTCCCTGGATCCCTGTCTAGCAGGGCGACTGACATGATCCCTGGGGTGAATTTCCTTTCTCCCATCCAATCATCAAGGTTCTTTTTGAAGAGGGCCAAAGAGGCACTCTGCTTGACATGTATGGGCAGTTTATTCCAGAGTCAGGGGAGTCTCTGGGTCAGGAACCTATCCCTCCAGAATATTTTGTTTATTGTGATGACAAGGTTTAAATCCCTGGAGCATGTGGCTCTGAGGGATCAGGATTTCTTTAAGTGTAGCATTTCCAGCAGCTCTGGGTTTGACATGGCCTTGTATGTTAAGCAGAGATCGCCTCGGAGTAAACGATATGTGACAGAGTATAGCTGGAGTTTTTTAAGGTGGTCAGCATAGGGCATCTGCTTTAGGCCTGTGATTCTTTTAGTGAGGTATTTCTGTGGTCTTTCCAGTTGTTGCAGATGTCTTGAGAGGTACATACCAAAAGGGGCATTGTATTCTATAATTGGTCTAATGAGGGATGAGTACAGTGGGACAATGACCTCCTTTTTTCTGGATGAAAAGCCCTTAGTGAAGAGGTGTGCCACATAGAAGTATTTTCTGACTGCTGTGGCAATGTGGTTATTGAAGGTGAGACCACTGTCCACCTGTAATATGTTGTTTAAGATACTATCCAAATTCTTGGTGATCATCACATCGAGAAAGACTATGAAAAATATTTCTGCCTTAGCCAAAAACTGCATACCAAATTTATTTCCATTTAGATATTTAACAAAATTATTCAAATAAGCAAGGTTCCCCTTCCATATGAGCAACATATATTCAAAGTACACACATCATGTCTATATAATGGAAAAAATGATTGGTATTATTACTATCATTATAAATATAAATCACTTTAAAATAGTCAAGTCAAGTCAAGTCAAATTTTATTTATATAGCACCTTACAGACATAATAATGCCACCAAAGTGCTTAAAAAATTACAAGAAATACAACATTAAAACATAAACAATCATTCCACACTATTAAAAGCTAATTCATAAAAATAAGTCTTTACATTTGATTTGAAAACTACCACAGAAGAGGACTGCTGAATATAAAGCAGAAGCTCATTCCAAAGCTTTGGAGCTACAACTGAAAAGGCTCTATCTCCTCGCATCTTTAATCGTGTCCTCGGAACTACAAGCAAGGACAGATCCTCTGAACGAAGTGCCTTAGTAGGAACATAAGAATGCAACATTTCTGACAAATATTTTGGAATTAAACCATTAAGGGCCTTATAAACCAATAACAAAACTTTGAAGCGAATCCTATAGAAAACAGGTAACCAATGTAATGCTGCAAATATAGGCATAGCATGATCATATTTACACTTGCCTTCCAAGAATCTCCCTGCAGCATTTTGCACAAGCTGTAATCGAGATAAAACACCATGACTCACTCTAAATAAAATAGAATTACAATAATCAAGACGTGAAGTTATAAATGCATGCACCACAATTTCAAGATCATGTCTAGTCAAAAATGGCTTTACCTTAGCCAAGCATCTTAAATGATAAAAAGAAGATGCCACAACCCCATTTACATGATCCCTAAAACATAAATCCTTATCTATCTTCACTCCTAAATTAACAACAACATCCTTTAAATAAGGAGCCAATTCACCACAATCCACCATGGAGGAGTCAGTAAAACGACTTGGACCAAAAAGCACTACTTCTGTCTTCCCTTCATTAAGACTCAAAAAATTTTCCAACATCCATGTTTTTACCTCACACAAACAATCAAGAACCTTCGATATTGATCGGCCACTAGCCTCATCCAAAGGCAAATAAAGTTGACAATCATCAGCATACAAGTGAAAATCAATATCATATTTCCGCAATATATCCCCCAAAGGCAAGATATATATACAAAACAATAAAGGCCCCAATATTGAACCCTGTGGAACTCTCCAAGGAAGATAAGAAGACTCAGATGAAAAACCATTCATTTGAACACATACCATTCTATCAGAAAGATAAGACCAAAACCAACTTGACCCTAAAGGGGTCAACGTACAATGTTAATTACTCCACCTATTGCCACACCTCTTAATTGCAAAAATCAATTATGATTGAAATAAAAAAATAAGATTTTTATCCAAACCATTTCAAAAACTTGCAATAAAATTATTAAGTTCTGAAGGATACAAATCACAGTGCTCCAACAAAAATCTCAGTGCTAAGAAAGCAACATCATGAGATATAGTAGAGTATAAAGGATTAAAATCAAGTGTACATTGATATAAAACCCTCTACCTGTAACTCAGAGAAAGGCTGCAGAAATGTAATACTATCCTTAATGTGTGCTTTAACAAATGTTAAGTGTGGTTCAAAAGAGAGTTTCAGGAGCTTAGATAAAGGCTCAGTCAGAGAGTCACATCCTGAAACAATCAGTTTCCAAGGTGGATTTAGTCTATTCTTGGGAATATTTGGCAAAATATAAAAATACTGTGCTCTAGGATGATCCGCCATAAGAACTGTATTCACTGAATCAGAGATTACCCCATAACTTAACCCAATATTCCAAAAACTCATCCATGAAAAAAAAAGACATTGTCTCACATCACTCACCACCTGTGCATACACTACATAACAATCAGGAATAAGACCATCACATCCAGCTTTAATAAACAAGTAGGAGGAGACATTGATTGATATGTTATTCAACTGTTCACAATAGTATCATCTAGACAGTTAGAATGTCCTGAAAAACTGAATCTCTGCAATGAATCGGGACTGCTTCCTACCATCACTCCTTCACTTCTGGCTCCAAAAGGCAGAGGAAGCCATGTAGTAGGAGTTTATGCAGCAGCAGGGATTCTTTTTACCCACCCACAGTCATCACCAGACTCACTCATAGAGTCAAAGTCAGTGCAAAATAAGAAGGGAACCATCTTTGGTGGTTGCAGAATCTGAGAATGACATATTAGCATTTTTTTAAAATAGATTTAGAATATTGTCTTTCTTTTCACCAAAAAAATAGGATGAAATTCCCCAGCCCGCTCTTCCTAAAAGTTAACACACTTACTTTTAGTTTTTTTTTTTTCTTTTATCCATGTATAAACCCCAATTAAATCTATAATTATCTAAACCAGGGTAGCATTTTTTTATGTTCTCAGCTTTATGTTCATCAATTAACTTAGTAGTATAAAACAGTTATTGATATAGTAATGATGAATATTTAGAATTATGAGAAAACATGGAATGGAGAGAAGGTAGGATGGAAAAAGCAGGAGAAACACAAGGCATAGTGGTAGAGTAAGAAGAGAGAGATAATGATAAGATAGAACTGTGTACTGTAAAAGGGAGTTATTAAGTAATGGCAGATACAACTTTAGATCATGGGTTAGCATATGTGTAGGACCAATTACTAAAGGTATGCTTGATGACTTATTTGAAGCTGAGTCTGGATGAAGGCTATATGATGATAGTGAGGAATGTAAACAAGTGGAGACTGTCTGACTATGGCCAAGATTAAAAAAAAACTCTCATGCAGATACATGACTTCAACATTAACAGCCTAAGTAGTGCGATGCAACCCAATATTGATCAAGCACGCAATATGAACAAATTGCATAACAGGGTCTGAATAAGTAGTCATTTATCTGGTTTGAAGATAACAGGTCATGCAATGATTTGGACCATGCCATGGTGGGTCATGTGACCACATGGTGCAAATAGCATACATGCAGCTTGCTCCAGATGAAGTACATTAACACATGCAATGATGTACTTCTATGAGAAAGGACTAGACATCAAAGTCTCTACTATGTTTACATTATAAATAGGTAGGAAAGACAGTCATAAGGGGAAAAGAACAGGCAGAGGAAAATACAAATGAGCAAGCAAAACAAAGAGTGATACATATGGGGTGTAGTCCACTGGTATACTTGTTTTGTAGAACAGGTACCCATTTTATTATATTTTCAAGAAGGATAGAGGAGAAACACACAATAAGGAATTTGTGTGTAAGAAAGAGGGAGGGAATAGCATCAGGGGCAGACAAACAAACACAAAAGACAATCAAAGATGGACAGGGGAGGTGGTGACATAATTGAGATAAAGCAAAGCAGAGACATGCCCAGACAGAGAGAGGGCAACTGATGATGGGAAGGTTTGGATTACAAACTGGAGAGGGAAGCATAAAGAAATGGAATCCCATAATGGGAGATAGTAGCTGATGGCTGATTGTAACACTACATATAACCAACCAAAAGTTTAGCCTCCTCCAAAACTGCCCTCATAGCTATCCCAAGCCACTATTGGCCTGCTGGTCATGGCTAGGCAGCTGTGTAACTCTACAAACTGCATGAGGATGAGTGTCCTGCTGCCAATGTAGACATCCAGACATTGGTCCATTAAGATTTCTTCAGGATTTCTACCCCCTGCTGTGTGACCCAGCTAGCACTCAAGGTGACAGTCACCAATCAGGATCCTGCACCTCACACCATAAACCAGAGGGCATCAGCAAGCTCTCACGTTCACCCCTTGCAGGATGACCTTTGTTAATCTGCATAGAGCTGGTCTTGGAGACAACTGGAGACCATCAGGGGATGGCAATGTAAGTGCACAGTGTTATGGGTGTTCCACACCTCATCCACTGCCTTTGCTAACACTGGATAAGATCCAAACATAAATATAGAGCAACAAAGAAATGGACAAAAAAAGAAGACAATAATAAAAAGAAGACAAATTAAAATAAATGTCAGTACTGTGTGTTATACCGTTTGTCAGTACAGTATGTAATGGTACACCAAAAGCTATATAGAGGCCTGACATAAATGTACTACAGAACAATGATATGCCATAATGTCAAAATTTCATGCCACCTAACCAGTCACCAGTGGTGATGAGAGTGACACAGTTCTTAAGAGGCAAACAGTGTTAGTGCATGTGGCAGTGGAGAAGGACAGAAAAAAAAACACTTGAGCATGTAATGCATGGCCTTGTGGTGAAAACAGCAGGTGGCATTCCCAGGCTACCAAATACTGACCGGCACTAGGAATGCCATATTATATATGTGCTGCCTTAACATTTCAAAATGAATACACACGGGATACCTAAACTAGATGCTATTAGTACACCATGCCATATGATCACTACCATGGAATGACGCATGAGAACCTGATAGCTTCATGACTAAAGTATGCCAAGTATAGCCCACACAGACAAAGACATCTGAATGGCCATTGCAATAGCAAGGACAATTAATGACTGGGTGGAGAAATTGGGATGTGACTCTGAATAACACCAACCACACAGGTCCAAAGAAAATTCTGACATCTGCGATGGCATGGCACACACACTGTCAATCCAGTCTGCATCGCCATAACACTCTTGGGAATACCTGGTGGTAGGTGGGACAGAAGAACAATTCCACTTATAGTCGAAAGGTATATTACGTATAAAGCAAAGCTGTAAGAAATGGTGAAAGCAGTTAGTAGCACTACAAACGTAGACAATGAAGCAAGGGACTATGATTTATGCAGGTATAAAACCTAGACAGATGAGCTTGCCTCCACTAGCATGCCAGCCTTTCACATGCCTATAAAAACAAAAAACTAAAGAAAAATATAACAACAATAAATGGATATAGCTGTACAAGACTACAAAGTAACCTGTTACTTATCCTTATTAAAGAACACTGTCTCACTCTCCATAAAGCCTTCTTCTTCCCAATGGTGAATAAAATGAGGGCGGTGACTCTTCAGGGCATTGTAATAATGCCAGCACTGCTCGTGAGAACTTGTCATACCCAAGGCATTAGTGACTGCCCTTGAATGGCAGAACCAGGTATCCATGTTATTCTTGGGGTCCTCACAAGAACTCTCCAAAAGTTACTCAGGCGGTGTCAATGCGGGATATGGAGAAAGAGAAATATTTTTTGTCTCCATCCTGTACCAAGTGGAGCTCTTCCAAACCCAAACCCTCAAAAAGCCATAACCACTTCACTATTGGTATCATAAGGAAAATGATAGCAGATTCACATCAATACATGTTGTACACACCAAGTGACATACAACAATGAGAAGCAAAGAAGCATGCTATAGCCCATTTCTATGGCAGTCACACTACAAAATCAAGCATGCATGCAGTGTGCACGTGTGTGGAGGAGGGAGACCCATTGCCCACATGAGGTAACAACCTTATAAATACCACAGTAGCTTGTTAACATGTCACCAATACTACCATTGTTGTAACATGGTGCCCATTGGGACTACAATATATAATACAATACATCCCTGAGTTTCATTCAGAATTGGTCTCATTACCCTAATGTAGATAATTTCATGGCCTTATACAGTCATTAGCATAAGATGTCAGCCTTGTTGTTTCAAGAGGGTGAGCAATGGTGCTATATGTGTCTCTGAATCAGCCCTATAGGGCACATTGCCTCTTATCATGCAATTTTGCCTGTCCTACTTGTTTCTAAATCCCAGTATATGTTTATATTTCCTTGCTAAAATTCACCAAGTAGTACATGCAGACATTTCATGTGTCATCTGTCTCACTTTTCTGTGATCATTTTATTTCATCTCCATTTGCCTTTCTTTCTTGTAGTGTCATTTCATGGCTTAGCACCTACCTTGACTGTAGAAAAGTTTAGGACTATCGAATAATTGTTTTTATAAAATGTCAAGATCAAACTGAATACATTCTACTGTGTGTAACTTCTACCACAAATTAAAGACATAAAAGATTGACTACTCACTCAGTGCAAATCATATGCATTTAAGTGCAGTTTATAAACAATTTTAAAACTACAATCATTCTCATCTTGCTGCATAATAGCCCAATGAGTTTACCTAAAATATAGAGTTCTAATAAAATGCTATATAACCAGAAAGTGATGCAAATATGTTTATGTAGAATTAAAATAAGAAGTTCATAGACATAAACAAAAATAAAAGAAATACAAATGCACCTACTTAATGAAAATTAGTAGCATGCTATCCAGATGCTAGTAACAAATGATTCACATCTTATTTCTTGCAAAAATTGGTCTGAGAGTTTGTTCTTCACTTTTCCCCAGCATCATTCAATATAATCCTACTTACAAGTAACAGAGACAGCATATAAGAGCTGTGCTGTTCAGTCATCTCATAACTATTCCCTGCAAGCAGAAGAAAGGCTGAGGATCAACAGCTGATGCATCATATTTTACATAAAAAATGTCATAACAGGCATATGCTAAGCAGTAAATTAGTTGTTTTATTAGCAGCATATTTTATTGGCATGCCTGGTTTCAATTCTTACTTATTTTGGCATATTAATTTACAACATGAAGTTATAGGATAACATTTTTTTTGCAGTTTGTATCAAAATTGTTTAAAATGGTGAATTATGATGATGCATGCTAACCATTTAAAGCAAGCAACATGTTAAAGAATATTTGATGAGATATAAGAATATTTGATGAGATATGCCACCTCATGGAACTCAGGCAAATATTTGATGCTGCTTATAGCCTTGTGGATTCGGCAGTGGTTCTAGGGTGGTCTTAGTATCATAGACAGAAAACTGAAGAACTGCAGACCAACCTTCATTTTCAAGTTATGCAACAGACATTGCAAAACTGCCATTATCTGCTAGGAGAAAGGCAAGTGTGCACAATGCATAATATAAACACATGCAAATTGTTGGCTCATTCTATGGTTAAGTAGCCTAGCATGGCAGATTAAATTTATGGTTAGGGAACAGAATGGTGAAATAAGAGCTCAGTGAGCCCCAGAATTAAAGTACTTTCAACAAAACACCTTATGTACTGCAGACATTGCCATCAATTCACTAGTGAGAAATTAACAAAGTGGAGAGGCTCTGTATGGCAAGTCTGCCCTTCTTACTCCATTAGGTGAAAATCTTAGGCTGGAAATGGAAATGTAGACATATGCATACAAGGAAATTATATCTCAGCTAAGGATACACTTTATAGATAGGGGAACCTGAGCTGGAGTCCTCAAAAAATCAGAAAAGTGGGTATACACTACTACTAATATGCAAATAGCATTTATTTTAAATTAATAAAACAGTGTTATATAATTCAGAGGACATTTTAGACAGGCTGATATTTGATTAGCTTATTTTTACCTATGATATTGCTTTTCTATTTATCAAATCATGTTATGTGCATGGCATCTAAAACTTCACCAAATAATTAGTCTGATACACAGACTACATC
Source organism: Protopterus annectens (assembly GCF_019279795.1). NCBI lineage: Eukaryota > Metazoa > Chordata > Ceratodontiformes > Protopteridae > Protopterus > Protopterus annectens. The sequence goes on from NC_056735.1 coordinate 1,957,953,902, forward strand.
TTCCTCCTCCTCTTCTGCCTCATCATCATCATCATCATCATCACCATCATCATCTTAAAACACACATATGAAGACATGCATATCATACCTCATATTTCAGACAGGACATGTGTGTTTATAGCTTAACTTTGTTTCATTTGTCTAACTTAACTACTGTAAGCACAATGAGTGCAAACTACACATTTTGTCTTCCTAAGACAGATGAAAATCTTCTGCAAAAAAGTTCCATGCCACTAATAGACTTACCATTTGCACTACCAATGACCTACTGCTTAACCTTGATTTATGTATCTCTTAATTTTTCAAGAGACCTACATTTGTGTGTGTGCAGGAAAAGCTTTCATTTCTATAAAATGGTGTGCCATTGACCATTCTGAACATTAAATAAACATCAGTATTTTTTTCTACACATTTAGTTTAATCATATTGTTTAGCAACATATTACATTAAAGATCATATGCATCCAAAACTTGAAGGAGTCCTATTGGTGTAATTAACTGACATTAACACAAAATTAAGTATAAGCATACACAAATTAATTTTCATTTTTTTAAATAAATGTATGTCATTTGCTCCTTCTAGTCTAAGCATTCACTTAATACCAGATGTGATTTAATACTACCTGCAAAAAAAAAAAAAAAATGCACGTTTAGCTTCTCCTCAATGTAAGTACTGATGTGCTAATCTTTTCCATAACAAGCATACAAACAACTTATGTAAATACACAAAATAAACAAACAAACAATCAAATGAACAAATAAATAAAGTGGTAAAGTATAAATAACCTAACGACTTCTGTGTGTCTGTCAGATATGCTTAGCCAATATATTCAATTACCCTGTTTACAGTATTAACACAATCTTTTCTTATTTCTTTCAAATTTGTGCTTCTCTTGCTCACATAAATGCATCTATGCATGTGCTTACCAGAACACACCTCATTCACAATGGCAAAGCTCACAAAGCACTTAATTGTATACCCTTTATTTGATGGGAGTGATAAATTGATCATCGACAGCAGCACCATTATAATCTAATCATTTCCTCTCTAAGCATCACTTTATCTGAGACACTCTTCAATGTGAAAATATTATGTATACTGATCTATAAATAGGATACTCATAGTGGTCTAGCTTACACAACAGCTGATTTAATTGATTTTTGCAGAATAGATTAAGTAGTTATCTTAGCCAACACAATGATCAGCTGCATATTCTCTACCTTTAAACATACTTGTCTATGGAATATGAATGACAGTTGTTTTACAGCTCTGTTTTAGGTTCAGATTTCTTAGAAAAGGCTGTCCCCACCTCCTTACATACACAGCTTAACAGCTTATTAGCAAGAATAGAGTCACGTTTAATGTTCCAGTCTCTGCATGCCACTTGTATAACAACCAATGGATTATCTACATATTTTATTTTTTGTTATTTCATAGGTATTTGACTTACCAATACCCAGAAAGGTCTGTTAATTAGCTGTTTACTTACTACATTGTATGCATAATGGTGTTATAGCAGGAAATATCCCAAAAGCCTACCTTATGTCTTCATACTGCACTGAGTTTGAAAATTAATAGACTTCTGGGCTAGATAATACCTAGATAACCTGATTAGCTGATCTCTTGACATAGTTTGCTTTAAGAAATATGGATGATGACGTTCATATGAAAGATGACTAAATCTGCTCTGTGTTTGCTGATGTATATCTAAATCTGTTAGTAAAATAGTGCCAATAACTTCTAAAATACAAAGAAAAGAAATCAAGTCCTTCAACTATTTGTCAAAGAAGTTTACATTAATCTCCAAAAAAAAAAAAAAAAAAAAAAAAACTGACTGAATACAAGGCACCAAAAAGTCACCAGTTACAAAATCCAAACAAGTGCCCTGGAAAGATGAAAAACAGCAGTCCACAGCTTCGATGCCAATATTTTAATAAGAAAAACACCAACACATAAACGCCTCACAAATAACAATGTGTTTTCATCCCTAGTGTACAGACTTCATTAGATGCGGACAAAAAACATTACATGTTTAGATTAATATTACTGTCTTCCATCTGTGTGACAAACTATATTACTTTTACAATGCTAACAACAGCGTAATAAATAGTGTACTATCAGTAAGGCTTTTTAAAGCATTTACAAAATGCAATTTTACTACAGTAAAAGCCAATGTTATTAAAAATGTCCATTACCTCCTACCTTAATAAATATATCTACACTTATATATGTGTGTATGTGGAGGGGGGGGGATTCTGTGACCCTCAGAATTGTAACTCTTAAGTGATACAAAATATATTTTCAAATAAAGTCAAACTCCAGTGCAGGGCAATACAGATGGAATACATTATTTTTTTAATTCTAAAATTAAAAAATCCAAACTTTTGACACAATACCCATTGCAAAGCTTCAGAGCCTTCAGTATGGGAAACTGTGATGTATACAAATAAGCACCCTGATTGAAAAGTTAGTTGGCCAAGCAAAATCTTTCAGGAAAAATACTAGATGCTTATCATCACATACACATTTTTTGTCTTTTTCTCCAGTAAAAGGTTTCAGCTGAGAGTTTAGATGCTTATAAAAGCAATAAACAAAAACAGGTTACTTGCAAAAATACTGCTTTAATAATTATTTTAGCGATTTTGTCTTTATCACCATAAAGTATAGGACTTCATCTGATAACTAAGAATTATTAAAGGAGTGCTTTGCAAGTAACCTGTTTTTCGTTTATTTCTTTGGGTCAAGCATGCTTTGTGTTTTCTCTGCATGTGTGTGGTTTGAATTTAACATTTCTACACACTAGGAGTATCACTGTGTGTTGTGTTTATTTGTAAATTTGCTTCATTAGAAAAGAGAGCTGCCCCTGCAGTGACAGATATGATCAATGGATTACTGACAATGGTAAGCAACATTGGAACAGCACTCAGAATAGGACAGCGGTAACTATTTAATGTTTAGATTCCATGATCACTTTTCTACATGTATTTGCAAATTAACATGACAACCAAAACAGCAGACATTCTGGGGATAAATTCATGCAAATAATAACAAGGTGCTAGAATGCAGATACAAAATCCTCAAGCAGCTACTGTCCTAACTGAGTCATTATGTGTTCTTGACAAGGACATCAAATCTCCCCTTTTGACATTTTGCTTTGTTCTGCTCTCTTGGTGAGTTTTTTGACATACATATATTTAACACAATGGTTATAGTAAGATACGTGATTATAATCCAGCGATACTTCTGCTCAGCTCATTTCAATATCAGGACTAAGAACATAGCTCATCTCTTATTCACATAATCCTTAAAATTCATAAAAAAAAATTAACATTAAATTAATTTGATAGTAAAGGAATGGTCACCAAACATTCAAATGAGGTTGAGCTATCTTGTGTCTCAATACAGTTCAAATACAGTATGAATAGGTAGCAGGCTGTTTTAACCTGAACTAAAAAAAAAAAAAAACGTCAACCACTTTTCAACATGACAATGTGATCTCCATTATCACATAGGATTTACCAGCTAAAATACTTGCTATGGTGCACTCACCAGGATTTCCTTTAACATGTACCTCAGATTGCCTAAGTATATATTCACCCTGATTATGGCCCAGTGGAACTTCCCCAAAGTTTCACTTTTTTCCCCTTTGCATCAGTGACCAGCAGCTGCTGCTGCTGCTGAGAGCTCATGTTGAAGCCATGTAATTCCGACACTAGAAAAAAGTAAGTCCAGAGGTCACTTTACTCTCACTACAGGATATTTAGAACTCAGCCCTTTTATTTATTTATTTATTTATTTATTTATTTATGTATGTATTTGTTTATTTATTTTAATAGGAGAATACAACAAAGCATCATATACTATATATATATATATATATATATATATATATATATATATATGTGTGTGTGTGTGTGTGTGTATGTATATGAGCCTATTTCTCTCAATCTCTCTCGCAATCTAACAGATTTGGTGTGCTTTTGCAAGGAAGAGTAGGCAAATATTGCCAAGTCAACACGGGCCAAGCTGATAGACTCCTACCCAAGAAGACTGAATGTTGTAATTAAATCAAAGGTGCTTCAACAAAGTATTAGTTTAAGGATGTGCACACACAGCAAAATATTAGTTTGAGGGTGTGCACACTTATGCAACCAGCATATTGTATGTTTTTTTATTTTTTATATTTTTCCTCTAACAGATTAGTTTGTTTTCCAATTGAATTGTACAGGTTATAGGTCACATTAAAAGTGGGTAAAGCTTTGATATGATTTATGGTGGTCTCATTTTTTATATCACAAAAACCTGGCATTTTAAAAGGGGTGTTTACACTTGTATATATCCACTGTATATACATATATATATATATAAATATATAAATATATATATATATATATATATATATATATATATATGTGTGTGCATGCACATGTGGAATAAAAAAGGGTGATTTTCAGACATGTTACCTTAGCGGGCTGTGCAATAAGATGTACTTTGGCAAAGAAGTTTTACCATGCCATAACATATAGCTGCTGTAAAACTGAAGTATGTATCTGGGCAGCTAGACTGAGTCCCTGGTGATGGTAATTGTTTAAACTCTGGTATTTTTGGCATGATATTCCACTTGTGGAACTTCTTTGATAAACATTTAGAAAGTAAAAAACAATCCTTGAGATTCAGACAAATAGTGCAATGTAGAAGGTGGAACAGTGCAATGTGCAGAGGAGCAGAGGGCTGGGATAATTCAGAGTGCATGTATCATTGCAAAATATTGTGGCCTCCATAATTTGCAAAAGAGCATATAATGAAATGGAGTTGAGCAATATTATTATAATAAGAGTTACATTGAATTGAAATTTGGGTAAACAACAATGTGAAGCTCTCCTGAAAGCTAGAAGCTGAACTATGAGACACAATCATTAATGTAGCTTTATGCCATCAAATCATGGAGAAGAGAGACCATGTTGTCAGTGGTAGCAGAATGATTAGCAGAAATGTACATGCTGGAGACCAACCTTGCTGCATGTATCCATAAAGTCCTCATTAATGTTCTCCATATCACAGAAGATCTGACCATGCCTGACATATCATCCATTCCAAGACACAGAAATTGTGGATCACTGCTGTGTGGATACAGTCACTAAGGCTCCACCTTGGACTCAGGAACAAAGGTATATCAATCATTAGGTATTCCAGTCCATCAACTGATAGGTGCTTTGCAATGGACAGAGTATAATATATAGGCTGTTGTGCACCATCCAGGTGGTGTCTAGCATTCCCAATCATTCAACATGTATCAGCATTTTGTGTGGGGTGACATTCTCAAGGCCAAGTTATTGGCAATGTCTGATAAACTCTACAGCCATGGATGATGGCACAAAAAAGAAACCAACAGAGTGTAACAAAAATGGTTACAAGATTGATTGTAATACTTGACAGTCTGAGATCTACAACATATTCAAACATGTTTGGATTGATGAGTGCCTTTTTCCACTAGTTAGACTCTTCTTGAGACACCCTTAAGTGCACTCCAGAAACAATCAGCAAAATATGTGCTTTACGTGAGATGTTACACAGCTTGCTGAAACATAAATAGAGGCAACAGGGTGTTTCCATCAGGAGACATGATATGTTAGAGTCAGTAGCCAAGGAGGTGCCTTATGATGATTTTTTGGAGTAACCAGGTACAAGGTATGACCATGTGAGGTGGAAGCAGGCACTGTATGCTGTGGCACTGGTTAAGAGGCAATGTCTGGGTTATGGGTCAGGCTAGCTATAATAAAGAGCAGCAATGATGCATGTAGTAACATAACCTGAGTGTGCTGTACCATGCAAGGACTAGCCATACTGTGCAACAGATACAGGATGCCTTTGTAATAATCACTGTGGGCAAGACACAATTCTCATCATATAAGTATCATATAAGTGGAGGGGAGGGGCACAGTGATCGGTATGAGCAGTGGGCATTTAGAGGCAAGGCTACTCATGTGTGTGAGAGTTTGCGTGTGTGTGTGTGTGTGTGTGTGTGTGTGTGTGTGTGTGTGTGTGTGTGTGTGTGTGTGTGTGTGTGTGTGTGTGTGTGTGTGTGTGTGTATGTGTGTGTGAGTTTGTGTGTGTGTGTGTGTGTGTGTGTGTGTGTGTGTGTGTGTGTGTGTGTGTGTGTGTGTGTGTGTGTGTGTGTGTGTGTGTGTGTGTAATGGCATGGTGACCTGGTGATTTGAGAAGAATTTTTTGAGGGATGAGGTCTCCAGCAAGGGGATCATGGGAAGATTTGGGTGATGGTGTTTCAAGTTTGGGTCTGTATGTGGACACAGCTATTGCAGATTTCACTGCACTATGCATGTGTCTCTGTAACAGTTTCAGGGCTCCCTTAAAAGGTAACTGTGCTTGTCCCTGCCCATGAGGGTGCCTCCTTCAAGGAACATCAATGGCATGATCTGCAGTGGGCAGCAGGTACAAACTAGGTGTGCTCCATGTATGTACTACTATAGCTTGTAACTGAAGGTTGGTTTCTCAGACAATGGAGCAGTGTCTTTGGAAGTGGATGAAATGACCTCCATGTTACCCAAGCCTAGCATTGCTACCATGGCCACACACTGTGCCAGATATCACCACTCTCAGATATTTTCTTCAAAATCTGGCATGCCTACATATCCAGTGGAAGAACCAGTCACTGAAGCACAAGAGAAAAGAGACACACCTAAATGTATCAGCATTATCTTGTAACACACTCAGACCCCACTGAGACTGTAGCTGTAAAACACAAAGCTGTACAAAAAAAAAAGAAAGTAGACCATGTACTTTGTACAGAATGACAAAATGCCTTGCCTGTATGAACAAAATTGTCATATTCAATATGGGTCTGACTAGCTGTCGGAGTTGCGCTTTGTTATTCACAGGTATGAGAATACTCACTTGGGTCTTTGTGCCCTGACACCCATAGTGATCAGTGAAGGTCCTGAATATCTGCTCCCTGGTATGAGGCAACTGTATTACTCCCAGAAAGAGAGAGATACAGAGATGCCAGGAACGCCTTCATGTCTATTAGGGGGTGTCTGCAGAGGCCGACCCCTACTCTTAGTATTCTACTTCTACTCAAGGTGGGTTGCCTTGTTATGGACATGAAAAATCATATCAGTGGCTCTACTGCACATTTGTTCTAATGACCTGTTATGGCCAGCAGCAGTGTTTACCTGCACAAAAAGATTCAACAAAATACATTCACAAAAGGCTCTATCAGTTTTGTCCTTAAAGTGGATTGGTTTGCCATGTTCACTGACAGCCAGCAACAAGATATCAATCTGTGCCTGGGAAAACTTCTCCATTGTCTTCCTCTGTTTTGGGGGCATCCTGCCTTGTAAGTTCAAGGATATATTGGCCTGTAATATCTGTTAAACCCAGATTACAGCAACCCCACCACAGATCCACTGGTAGCTCAGACTGAGTCTGACCAACACAGAGTAAAAGGCCACTTAAAAATGCCTGCCACATAGCAGCAGCTTGGAGCCAGTTTTGGGTGTGCTTCTGAGAGACCACACAATTCAGCATGTAGATAGAAATCCTGCCATTGCAGTCTGACTTTATCTCTTCAGCCTGATGTATGCCCTATGTTCTGTGTATCATGACCCCACATCACATGTATGGCCTCTGCCATAAATGTGGATGGTTCTAGCTGTGGTTCCTTGAACCTTCCTGTGTGCTTCACCCTCATTGTCGAATTGCTACATCTATTACTTAAGTACCTATATGCCTTTTGAAGTCACCCACCCTTCCTGTGACACATGTATTCAATCACAGAATGGATAACCTAGCAGCATGTCAGTGCTGTGCCATAGAGAAATAAAGTCATGACTATGACCCAGGTGTCACAGTTAATTAGTGGCTTAGTACCTGAAGTGCTGGCAGGAAAGTATGGACATGCCCATCCTGGGGAGGGGGGGGTGAGGGTATACATTTGAGCACACCTTGCTTTTTATCCTTGCTGATGAATGGGAACATGCAGGTAGATGTTTTATTTAAGTGGAAGAGCTGAGGGATATTAGCTGATTCATTGGAGAGTTGGGCAATACATGAGCATGTTTCCATTTCACTATGATCCTTTGATGCCAAGTGGTTACATGTGAGGGAGTGAAACATTAGGGCATAACAAAATCTTGGCACCTAATATGACACTTTTCCAGGGACCTCAATCTCCTGACTTGTCCATGGTTTAGAGTAAGCCCAGGAGAGAAAGGAATGCCTGGCAGATGAGAAGGGTTCCTGGGGACATCTGTTGGTCAACTGTAAGGTGCAAAAACAGATATGCTACAGCCATAGTCAACTGGTGTATGTTCCTTGATCTTTGTAGGTATGCACTATAAAAAGAGGTGAGGCCCACAACAATCCATCCCTGAGAATGCCATTAACCTCCTGAATGGTGGTGACCAAGTAGATCAGTGCATATACATGTCAGTACAGCTCCATCCACCAGAGAATAAGAAAACATGTTGCAGATGTATTGCATCTCATTACATATAATCATCAAAGGCTTAGCCACACCTCCAATGGAAACACAGATATCCATTTTGAAAAGGATGTCTCAAAGCCCAGCAAGCAAGACCAAAAAAGCAGAGCTGGAAATCTAATTTCTACTCTGCAAACATCAACATAGCAAAATACTTGTAAAAGTAGTTTCTCGCCCTCAGCTGTATTATAACATACTGAAGACATTCTAAAAAGTATCTTCACTCCCACTCACAAAAACAGAGACACACATCAAAGGCACCACCTCATACAAACACTATTAGGGGTACACATTCTGAAAAGCCATCCACTCCATCACCCACCAGAGAAGAAGAAGAAACTATGTCAGCTTTAGAATTTTAGACCACCAACTCCACACATGTAGAAACAGTTTGAAAACTGCTTACACCCACACAACAAACAATGAGGCAAATGTTTTCATTATTGTCAAATCCCCACTCTCTAGCCTCATTAGGACTACATTCCCTACCTCTAATTAACATGCTTTATGCTGACAAGAGTAAAACAATGCCGCTATAAACTTAATAGCTTAATAATAGCTTCTCCTCTTGTGTCCACATCCCCATCTCAGTAGTCAGATTTTAACAACCCACTACAACTCTGGCAATTCCAGAAAAACAGCAGCTGCTTCAAAGAAGCTGCTCCCCAACCCAATACTTGCAGGCAGCATCTTCTGAACACTTCTTACTCTAGCTGTAGTCAATGTGCACTTCATAAACACTGCTTTTTTTTCATTAAACCTCCTCTGCTTGAAGGCAGCAACTTTTGTACTAAGCTGAGCAGTGCAATGGTGATGATTGTGTTTATTGCACAGTTTCAACGTTAATAGCATGGCAAGTATGCTAATGAGACAAATATAGGAAAAATATTTCTCTGAACTGCACTTTTTATACAATGTACACTGGAGTAAGGCTGTACTAAAACACATATCCCTGACCTGGCACTTGTATAAATGGCTGTGAAGCACGTTGAACATGCATAAGTCTATGATTGACCCCAATAGGTATGTGATTATATTAAACATTTGCTGCGTCCCCTAAAGATGCTAAAAAGAAATAATGGAATTATATATAGGTTCTATAACCAAAACACAAGCATTTTATTTTACCATTCACATCCAGACACCATCTTGCCATGCCATGCATTCTTGCACAACTATGTCATGGCACCGTGATCTGCCACACTGATTTAATGCCTGCTGATTTGAGTCACATGACAACAGAATTGTGGATCAATGTAAATGTAGTACCATATTCATCTAGACTGTGACCTCTGAAGTAGCTTTGGCTTCCCAGGTGCATTGAATGTAGCAGAGCTCCCAGGAGGTGACTAAGGACTCTCGGATATTTCTCTACATAATATACAGAGATAATTGGAAGCATTTGCTTCAGACCTCTTATGTTGATCCATAGATTAATATGGATGCATCAATGGTTGGTAAATGTTACAACAGGCATTAACCACTCAGAGGAGTAGTGCACACACAACTCTAGTGATCTAAAGAGGGGTGCTACCATGATTTTTTTTTCCAGTGGGAAGAAGAGGATAGGAAAGGTACTCCTGGGTTCCATAGTAAGTACTCATGACAGATGCATTTTACTGTACTGTAATAAATAAATTCAAGGCCAGTTGCCAGACATATGATTCATGCATGTTTTCATGTTTCCTGTTTTAAATCTCATTGGCAGATTGAGGAAAACCACCTCCTCTTTCCAACATTTATGGAGTGTCTATCTAGAAACAGGCATAAGCATGTCCCAGTAATAATACAGCAGCATATAAATATCATGACAACAGACTTCTCTAATTTCTACTAATGACACTGACACTACTAACAGGAAATCACACTTTCTGACACACCTGTATCAGTACACATAGGCCATGATGCTGTCCCACCCACCCAACCTGTGTGAGGTGCCAAATCTATCAAAGTATGTATGTCTTACCTAGCCATGGCTTATTCTTTTGTTCTTTCAGGATACCAATTGTCACACTTTATTACGTATCTGTGGAATTGGTCCCCTAGCGTGCTAAATGCACTGACACAGGCCTTCTGTTTCTATAGTAAGCATTGGTTAGATAGCCCAGCATACTGCACGTATCACCCCAACCATGTACCATGGCAATAACACACATGGCATAGACTGGGCATGATACCTTTTTGCCTACTATGTCTTGTGCTACTGTCTGGCATATATAACTATGTTGGGTTGCCAACCACTGTCACCCATGTTTAGATTAATGGTTTTGCTGGTGTTCAAACACCCCATTGGCATGGTCAACATGGTGCCCTACAATGCTTGTAATATAGAATATGTCTGTTATGCCCTTCTTTATCCCTTGGCCACAAAACTTTTCAGTAGGGGTATCCTGCACTGTCTTCCATGACCCTGCTGTCTTGCTTTGACCAACTGCATTGTACAGCCACATACACACAGGAGAACTGACTAAAATTCCCGTCATCATGTCTTTTGTGACCCACTGACTCAATCCAACCTTTTCCAGTAGCCTGTTTAAAAATATACTTCAAACTGACAATGTATACCTAACAATATTTTGTAATTGTCAAAGTACTTTTTATGCCTGACATTTTTGCACAGAACTAGTAGTTTTCCCTGATTTGCATCTTTCTCACCATCCATAAATTATATTAAATTGAAATCTGTTGTATTATTTCACTTTATTCATTGCTATTGTATATAGTGTCTACCAAAACTATGTCTATGGTATGAAAGCAGTAACCTCACTGTAAACCTGTCATCTCCTAGTTCTTCTCCACTGCCTCTTCACAGAATGACCAATGCCATCGGATGGTGGCAGGAGATGACCTAAAAGGTTTCATTTTGCCTTCCAGCTATCTATCACCATGTTCTAGTATGGTTACTCCTTTATGAGACACCAAACTGTAAGTCAGAAAGTATTGCCCAGCAGTAGTTGAAGGAGGAAGTGACATGTGATGTGGAACTGGAACCTTGATAACCACATTGGCCACTTGGAGAAAGACTTTGTGAGATTGGCAGAGTTGTATCATTGCCTGTCCCTGCTCAGCATTCCAGCAGAGGCAGGGTTCAGTAGGGAAAGCAGTCACAGAGGGACCAGACT